>NW_019213771.1:0-95282 GCF_002532875.2 Varroa jacobsoni
ATAGTCGTATCACTGAAGTATGAATAGCACTTTCATTATTTATATAAATGTCATCATACTGTTTGAATTTTTGTGAGTTTTTCGCTTGAGACCTCGGAAACAAGTTACGCCTTCGAGCGTTTCTTACTGTTTTGCTGCTGCTGCTGCTAATGGCGATGCTTATTGTTAATGTCGACCCTACGAAGATTTCCAATGCGCTGTCGAACGATTTGAAGATGTTTCTGTACGTAGCTTTCCTTCGGAGCGCGTTTTTGCACCTCGAGAAGACACTTTTCGGCGACGTCGAGCCGGCCAGAATTGACATGCACTACACAAAGATTGTGCATGGCTTGAACGTTTGTCGGCTCCGTTAACAGTATTCGTTCGTAGCACTCCCTGGCGTGCTCTGTATCTTTCAACTGGTTAATGTAGATGTCACCAAGAAGAATCAGCGCTTTAGAGTGACTTGGGTGATGAGCGAGTAGCTGCTCAAGATATGGCTTTGCATCGAGCGGACGGCCCACGTCCGAGAGAAGCAACGCCAGATTAAACAATGCACTTCGGAACGTTGGTTTATGTCTCAGCGCAAGCTTGAAAAATCGTTCGGCATCTCCTAATTGCTTGTTATCGGTCGCTAACATCGCCAGGTTAAACCAGATCCGTTCGTTGTCGTGGCCTCTCCGTAGAAGCTGGTTCAGACGTGAGACTGCTACCTGACGTAATTTTGCATTACCGGACTCCTGGATAAGGATCGCTGAATTCATTAGCGCTTGTTCATGGTCCGGACTAACGTGCAGGGCTTTTTCAAAATACTGGAGTGCGTCTGAAGACTTGCCGAGCTCGATAAGTACAACGCCCATATTGTAATAGATGTCAGGATTGCTCTGGTCTAACTTCAATGCTCGCTCGTAGACATGCCACGCTTCTTGAGTTCGATTGAGCTTGATCAATACGTCGCCGCGATTGATGTAAGCCTGAATGTAGTCGGTGCGCATGGAAATCGCTTGCCTGTAGAGAGCGTCCGCTTCTTCAAGTCGCGAAGCATTGCGAGCGTATAGGTTCGCGAGATTTAAGAATACATTAAGGTAGTTGGGTGCGATTCGTGTTTGATACTTTTTGCCCTTACGTGGTCGAGGCAACAATGCCTTTGCCTGTAAAAAGGCCTCTTCTGCCTCAGCGTACATCTGCAAGTTGTTGTACGTTCGGCCCACGTTAATGTGAGCTCCTACATCATCCGGTTGAACCTCAACAGCCTTACGGAAATAGCGCAAAGCATCACCGTAAACACCTTCCTGTTCTAGAGCATGTCCAATATTGTTAAACAATTTCGCATTATGAAGGTTTACTTTGAGACCACTCTTAAATATGGTCAATTCTGATTTCCAGTCGAAGTTTCGTTGAACGCTTTTTCCAGCATGGCACAACACAAAAATCACTAACAGAATATTCATAAGCGTCTTCGCTCGAAGGCGAAGCTGACCACAACCAAAAGCTACTAAAAGGCAAAAACCCATGCTGGGGAGGTATAGAACTCGCTCAGCCACCACGAAACCCACCGGAAATAGCAGATTGGATGCCGGTAGGAATGGAAATACGATTAGTGTCATAGAAAGTACAATTACGCGATATCGTTCCCACGTTGCATGTACGCAAGCTGTGTAGGCGACGGCAATTAGAATAACATAGACGATCAACGTGAACAAATTTCGATAATCAAGCAGATTATCAACTAATGGAATTGAACCCATCGTCCAGTCACAACAGAGATGGTAAGGGTTCATTAACAACCAAAAATTCACTGGCACAAGGTAGTTATAGGTAAGTTGTCGGGCAGGAAACTCCGCTGCAGCCGCCGGGTTGTCAAATTTCGTGAAAACTGGTAACTGAGCTCCCATTACTTTTATGCGAAGGTACATAAATATGACACCAGCAACTGCAAGGCAACCACATCTACTCAGAGAGGTTTTCAGCCAGGACGGCACGCCTGATGATATGCTGCGCGTTGTCGACACCAGCGTGGTGACTAGAGTCTGAGGCCGAAGTTGTCGAAGGATAAGCAGTTCATACGTTGCGCATACACCTATAACAGTAATTCCTTGCTCCTTGCACAGTGTGGCCAAACACATAAAGACGACGGTGGCAGTTAGCATCAATGACCGCTTGTGTGATCCTTTGTACGCCATAAATGATGCTAGAAAGAAAATTGCACAAAGAGACTCTGCGCGACCAACGACCCCGGTCACAGCCTCCGTGTGAATAGGATGAACTGCGAAAAGAACTCCAGTCAGAAACGAGTCGTATGGCGAAACGAAATCACTCACAGAAACCGTTAGCATACAGCATGCAACTGAATGAAGGAGTAGGTTCGCTAAATGATATCCTGTCGGATGAAGACCATGTAGTATGTAGTTAATCCGAAACGTGAGTACGGTGAGCGGGCGGTACGATTTATGACTATGCTCTTTGTGCATTGGAGTTCCCCAAAAATCATTTAAAAAGAGTCGATACAATGGGGTGTCCGCTCGCAGATCTTTGTTGTCACGGATAGCTGAGACGTCATCGAAGACAAAACCACAAGAGAGCGCATTTAGATATACGATGCATGAAATGCCTGCAATAGTAAATAGATGCCACCATTCGAGATGGCGCTCCCGAGGCTTTTTGCACGGGGAAGAATGGGAGCTATTCGAAACACTGTTCGAGGTTTTCCATTTTTCAGGCGAAGGTTCTCTGGATAGACTTTCTGCCGGAGGGATTTTTAGGGGACTACTGGTGGTACCCATTCCGATAATTATCTTGTAGACTCTAGTTCTTCCATCTAAAGAAAGAACATCACAATGGGCTTCACTGAAAAACCTATTGGCGAAGAGTATATTTCTATCATCTTTGCGAGCATTCTGCGCGCCGTCACTAGCAGCGCCCCTTGTGCTACTGTTTAGCGTTTCGTGCCCTCATTTCAATCTCCACCACAAAGTAGATGCGTGCCATCCGTGAATGAGAAACAAAGCCACTTCCGAGCCGTAGTTGGTTATGGGCTGCTGTTTTCTGGTAGAATTAGACATCCCAAAGCTGAATCCAACTACGACCATTTATTTAAATTTTACCTGTGAGATCTGAGAGAAAGAGGAGGCATACTGTGATAGAAATAAGTTGGCTTGTGAGCGCAATCAATTTTCTACAAACGGAAAATTCATTTAGATAGTGAACGAGAAATTGTTCACTATCTAAATGAATTTTGTTGCCTAATGAATATTGTTTGGACGTGCTGTTAACATGATAGAGTATTGTTAATCTGTACTGCCTGTCTACTGTTTTCTAGTTAATGTAGTCGAATGGGCGCTTTTGTTGTAGTGCTTTCGATGCAAAAAAAAGCTAATTTCATTTGTCAGAAAATACACTTTCTCTGTATTGAGAAAGCCACACGCGTATCCGATATCATATATTCAATTATAGCTCCTACTCCTTATGTGTGTCCTTTGGTGACTATCGGGCGAAGCCTGGCAAGACGAAACTATCGACGGCGCCGGTGTTCAGCAACTGCAAAATGTCCGAATTACCTGTATTGATTTACGACAAGCAGGAGTACATCGAGACCGCATCAGGGAACAAAGTGAGCCGTCGATCTGTGCTTTGCGGAGCACACAACATCGTTCTTAATGGGAAAACCATTATTCAATCAGGTAAATCAGGCATCGCGCCTGTCTCTTAATTCCAAATTGTATACGAGGAAAGAACGAAAAATGATGTGATCTACATTATCGATTACAATTATCATGTCCTTAATAACAATTATAGTTCCTCAACTCGTTCTCAAAACAGTCACAGAGTGAACGAACACTAAGTGGTGAACATTCATTAACATTTTAAAATTATTTTTATACAAATATAACATTAAATGTTGAAATGATGTCTTTTAGTCATAGAGACTATTATTTATGAATGAAAGAATAACTATTTTATCTCGTGGCTAAAACTACGTATGAAAACATTTTCAAATAGGCTCGGGTATATTTTCTAAATAACCTAACAGGAACCTACAGCAACATTTACTTTAGAATCTCTTTCGTTCATCTATAGGGGCAATTGTTCGAGGAGACCTTGCTTCAATTCGCGTAGGAAGACGGTGCGTGATTTCGCAGAATGTCGTTATCCGCCCACCGTACAAACGAATTTCAAAGGGGCTTACATTTTACCCACAACAGATCGGCGATCACGTCTTCGTTGGCGAAGGTAGCGTGGTAAGCGCTCAGTCAATAGGCAGTTATGTCTACATCGGGAAGAACTGTGTGATCGGTTAGTAAGACTGACTCAACTGCATCTATCTGACTTGATATACTTGAGCATTGCATAAAGGTAAGCGACTGTCTGTAGCAACGATCTTCGTTTGTCGAGATCGCCGAAATACCCAGCGTGAGAAGCTAACCATCCATAATTAAATGTATTAACTAAACCAATTATTAAGTAATTAAAATGAAATTACCACTTTAGCAACGCACCCCATCCACCATCAAGTGTCTAGCTGGATTAAATAGTTAAACGTTTTAGTTTATCGTGTAGTACACAATTAGGTATTCAAATGCGTTTATTTTATTTTAAATCAGGTCGACGCGCAGTGCTTCGAGACTGTTGCATGATTACGGATGGCAGCGTGGTGAGTCCGGAGACCACAGTGCCATCATACGCCATCTATTCTGGAAACCCCGCACGCTACTATGGTGAACTACCGGGACCCTGTCAAGACATTCTGGCCGACTACACAAACTCATACTATCTCAACTTTATCCCTCAAGAACATCCAGTGGAGATTAGGAAATAGGTAGTCAACTGTCCTGCTTATATAGGGTTGTTCAAAATGCTGGATCTGTTACACATTGTGACACATACACGGTGTCTTCAGAGACGGGTATTATTGAAAGCCGCAATGTAAGATATTCTCTACGCGAGTATGAACGTGAATATTGTGTGAGAAGAGGACGAGGATGAATAAACACAGGAGTAATATATCAAACGCGTAAATAAATGTATACATTTTATATACTTTATATACACAGTGGCACATATCTGCTACCAATTATTCACTTCTAAAAAGTTTCTCTCCTTTGCAGATTTGTCATTTACAGTTGTTTCAGGCCAATTTATGTTTTGCGCTTTAGATGGTTAACATGAGGCGTTGCTCCCTATTCCTACTTAAAACGGTCATATGGGCAAGTGACACTTAAAATAAGAGCATCGGCATGTCAAAACGGACCTTTTAATGTTTCGAATAGAGTTCAATGGACTTGAAAATACGCCAACCGATAATTAATGAAATCATTTCTAACTTCGTTTCTAAAAGGATATATTAACTTTAGCTAAATTTGATAAAGGACGTTTATTACTCTAATAGAAATCGTAGCGTTTGTATATGGAATATGTAAAAATCTATATCAGTATTTAAATTCACTTTCCTCTCCATCTCCGGCTTTTTTTTTTCTAGATTACTGTGCTTTATTGCAATCATTACGTCTCTTTGTATTATTTGCTCGGTCCTTATGAGCCTTCGTCACCTAGTTAACATTTTTGATTGCAACACAGTATTTACTATGACGTTAGTTTCCTAGGCTCCTATTAATTAAACGAACCTAACTGATCGTGGCTGATAATCAAACCGGTCTTCGAAACCGGACTGAAAGCGGAAAAAGGTAATAAGCAAAAAAGTAGTGATAAACACATATGCGAAGATTACCTTTTAAACATACCAAACAAATTGTATTCAAACTAAGAATACGGATGACGTCAATAGATCCTTTTGATGTGTTAATTGAAACTGTAATTTAGATAAACTGTGCTTTATACCTCAACCCGGAATATTTCACTCGTATGCAGTCATATAATTAGGCTTCTCTCTTCATATGATGACAGCAGAGTACTCCACGTCTTTGCTGTATTATGTTTAACCGAATTTTCAACTGCTTCTTAAAATTCCTGCAGAAGTTGTTAACAGTTATTGTATTGGTGTGCGCCGGCTTTAAAGTTAGTACACGTCTTGACGTAACTAGCACATAATGCAGGTCGAGTTTGGTCGTGTCTGAGCCAGAAAGCATTACGAGTACTGATACTTCCTTCACTACCTAATATTAAATAGCATTGTGGTATGAACTTAATACTGAATTAAATTGATTCAGGTAGTTAATTCGTGCGGTGACTTTGATAAATTCAGATTTTTTGCTCCCACTGACTTACTAAAAAGTTTGATTGTTTCTATTACCCTACCTAAATATTTGGTGTAAGCAAATGAAAGGTAATGTTCGACAGGCAGAGGGCACGGATTAATAAATACTGAGTTCGTAGCCTATAACGCCACAACTATCAAACATCGGTGTTAAAGCTGAGAAGCCCTAAACAAACTAGAAATACCTCTACACACGCCCTAGAAAATCATATAATAGTAACGATGAATAAAACATTTTATATTTCCCCCTGCAAATGTTACGTTCTTTGCAACTACTGACGAGCTTGCAAAGTTACCCTTGTAGAATACAATTTTGCCATGACCCTGCCGGCAATTGCAGGCTCGTGAATAACCAACAATAGTACTTCATTTGCTAAAATGCAAAGATTGTTTATCTTGTTTTTCATATAGGGTGTGGTTTTTGTGTACCGGATCGTGCGCCCATTCATGTGCATATACATTGATAAAGTTTGTTAAGCTTTTAACTGTAACTATTTTTCTTATTAATTCATCATCGTGCTTGCTTTATCGTAGCGCCCTCTCTTCAAGATATTTTCTCAGGTGCACGTTACAAAAGTCCGCCGAATAAAAACGCGCATATTCATCTCGTACGTGGCATTACGTATTGTGGGACCTATGCGTATCGATGCTATGTTTATCAAATAAACGTATGCCATCGCATTAATGCAATAGGGTCGATTTACTGCAGCAGTTTTGAAGGCACATGTGCAATTCTGTGTATGTGCGGGAAGTTGTGCTGTCTACAAAAGTAATATTCCCGAGATGTTCTGTTTTTGATATCTGAAAATACGCAGGTCTGCTTTCGATATAGAAACTTAATGCGATCTGCATATATATACAATATATACAATATATATATATATATATATATATATATATATATATATATATATATATATTGGTCATGTGGATTGCTGGTGCAGTTGTCGGTCACGCGCTGTCGACCACTATTATAGGTAGAATAATATTGCTGGAAAATATAATTTGAACAGCGTCAATAAATATAAGTTTCGTTTCTACCCAATAAGGTGTCAACAGCCAAATATCAAGCCAAATACAACAAGAAGATAAACTCTCATTAACCGATAGTCTTTGTCAAATTGACTTGACTTGTATAGACCCACATGAGTATATTACCGTACACATGGAATATATTTTCGATGAATTTATTGAAACACTATTTCATACATTATATATATATATATATATATTGAAGAGAAATTATGCGTCACTACAATCAAATTTTTCAAGCATTTTATCTTATACCTATAAAATATAAATGCATATACATAAAGTAAAGCAAAAAACATTTGACAGTTTGAAAGTTATCATTTGACTTTTTTTTTCTCTTATTTTCACTACATTTTGTTTTCTCTGTGTTATAAGAGACATAAATTGAGATTCGCAAACTGGCGAGTGACCTTTTTCCAACTATCAAGAGACGTTTGCGTTACCCTATGCCCAAACACTGATTTGGTACGTTGTGCTCAATAGTTTTCATAAATTGGGTTTCGCTACGACGTCACGTCATCTCCCGTTATCCACATTAAAAATGCCACACGTATTTTTCTTGTATTATTTCACTTGCACACAAAGTGAAGGTGCAGTGTATTTGTGTTCGTTGAATGTTACATGTGACGTTTCACTATTGCACTCCACGTTATAAAAGACCGCAACACTACTTGGTCACCAAAGGGTATCATATATAAATCATGTCTGGCAATCGGGAACGATTTTTGCGCCAACAGCAGGAAATATTGAGATCGATGGTATACCAAAGTAGCCTAATCCGTGATATTTGTTTTGTTTTCTCATATGTCGTTAAAATCGTGTGCACATTCGCATTTCTCTCATTGTGTTCTGCACACTGTGGGCCCTGCCGAAGGCCCACCTTTCACGGATAAACCGATGAAATGAAACGTTCACCATCTGCACGTGTACCTATTTCCGATTTGCATGCAAAGTTCTGCTAATCACATGCTGCTGAACCGTGCTACGTATATCTAGCAGTAAAGCAAATAAGGAAGCGTGGTGCTGGGTCATATTTTTCTGCCACTCATTTTAACCTTGGACGCCTAACTGTTCAAGCGTCACTCCGCGGTCACAGCCAGACGGCCATTGATGGGTTAAATACATTGTGTTGAAATCATTGTGAACCTTGTGGTATCTGTCGTTTGTGCTGTTGTTCTTCTCCCGGTATTTTTTTGTTTTTTCGCTGTGATATTTCCACTGGCGGATTCCTTTAACTATTCTATATAAATCTTGTAGGCTTTTGGATTGGACGGTCTAACCGTACTGAGTCACAGCTTTCGTTCCGTGTCGAAAATAAAAGTCGATTACAATGGCAACAATGCAAGTAAATGAATCATCGCTGCGGCCAGACACAATGGAGACTCTGCGCGAAATCTGGTTAAATAAAAACTGTACTGATAAAACTGGTGAGCAGGTTTCGGCAAAGCGGAGCAGCTATGACGAGCTTTTTGAAAATCGACTCCAGCACGCTAATTCCAGCGATGGTCTAAAAGAAATAATTCCAACAGCCGCCGAATGGTGGCTGGCGATGCACAAGAAACCATCTCAAGTCCCAGCACCCATTGGGACAAGGAGACAACAGGACATGTTTGCAGGTGACTATGATACTGGTTCTGGGTACTATGCTCCACCAGGCACTATGGAAAAAGCGCTTCCGAACTTTGAGTCTTCGACCTCGGCTCTCTCATTTTCGACAGATAGAACACAGACGACTCGTGTATCAAACGAGGTCGCGAAAGATTCGTGCCCTTCATCGTACACTTCGCCATGGGAGCCATCGACTTCATCACTAAGTACGTATTGAATACCATAAGGATATCAATATACGAATCTGTTTGAACTATGAATTTGACTCTTTATTTTAGCAGCGTAACAAGTTTCAGTGAAAATGTGTCTCGAGCGCGTTAGCATTTATGCTACAACGCTATGTACAAGCGCTTTTCAATGAGAAATTATTTTCGAATCTCAAAATTTCCAGTACATGCGTTGTTGTTTGTTAACCTTTGTCCGATTTTCTCCTCAGAAAAAACCATCTGTTTCGAAAACAATTTTTGCCAAAGTTAAGCAGACAAGTGAAGATCACTGGAATCCATTTGTGTATTCACAGGATATTCAACGGTCCTTCCAAGTCCACCTTGCCAATCCAAAAGTTCCCTCATACTTGACTCAGGAGGCTTCCACTCATTTAACGCAACGGGAGATACTGTATTGTCACGTCTAAACCACTTCAGTCAGGAACAATCGCGACGGAGACAATGTACCCAGGATCAGCTGCAACATTTGGAACAACAGCAGCTCCAATTGCAACAAAAATTCGAAAAAAAAAGATTGGAGCTCGAACGCAGGAAAAACCAGCTAGAAGCAAGTGATCAACTATATAAGCTCATTAATAGCGTTATATTGGAGGACGGTGATGATAAGACAGTTGACCTTGAACGTCTTGAGAAACTTCGATTATTGAAACAACTTCTCGGGGTCGAGTTCAATGCAGTTAACAACCAAAGGAAGAATCCACTAGCTACAAATCCGCTTTCTCTAGAACTACATCAGCAGCACAAAAACTCCCGGCAACAGCAGCAGCGCAGTGTCTTGAGCGAATTACTCAGGTCGAGAATGGCCATGTTGAGTCAAGGTTTACTGGTCACTGAAAACGTTCCTTACCTTAACGCGCCACTTCACCTGAAATCGACGAAACAGAATACATATGAAGAAGCTCTCGAATCGCTCGAGAATGAGGCAAAAAGTCGGCGTACATTAGCCTGCGTGAAAAACGCGACTCTTACATGGAAAGGAGTGCTTACAACTAGGCATCATGATTCACCAACATACGCTAGCAAAGTGTTCGTAGGTGGATTGCCATATGATGTGACGTCCGACGTCCTCGCCGTCATCTTTGGGAAGTTCGGTGCATCGGTTCAGTTGCCGCCGCGGGGTAGGGGACATGCGTACCTTGTGTTCGAGAACGAGCTTCAAGTACAAACGCTTTTAAAATGCTGTGAACTCGAAGATGATGAAAAATTTTACTTTTGGGTACCATCTAAACGGGGTAAAGATCGTAAGGCTCAGGTGATTCCATGGGCAATCGAAGACAGTGACTGGCTATCGCCTGACTGCGCTGTTCCAGTTCCTCTGGCAACCATGAGCGAGCCATCTTCAACTGGCTCACGAAGTCTGCGGAGCACTGCATCAGATGCATCAAGCCATGAATCTACATCTTCTCTCGTCGAGGAGCTCACTGATGATGAATCTCTGTTATCCTCTGAAAGAATCTCGTCGTTTCAAAAAGCGCACTCCGATATCAATGGATTTTCTAAGCAGAATACGGTTTTCGTCGGAGCCCTGCACGGTGAAATAACGGCGGAAGACCTTCAGAGAATACTGTCAGAACTGTTCGGTCCGATCATCCATGTCGGAATAGACACCGACAAAAACAGGTATGGGAGCTGCCATCAAAATGGTTTCTCTTGCAGAGAAATTAACTAATAGATATCTCTCTGAATAGAAAAAGTATGGTTAAGGTTCCAAAGCTCTTTGAAGTTCTACAAAAAAAGAAGAACAATCGAATTGTTGAAAAAATAACTACGTTGTCTAAAAGGCTATCATGTATATGACCCTGTACTAACAGCTGGTCAAAATCTTTTTTATTAATCTAGCATATCTTATATAAGGATGAACATTTACAACTATCCAGATAAATCCAGATGAAACATATGCTGTAATAGCCAAATTGCAGTTGAAGTTCTTTTTTTTTTGAAGCTAGTCTCAGCGGTCAATGTGAGTAAGATTTAGAAATTATCTCGAGAAATGGGGCACTGTCATATATGTCACGTAGTTTTTCCTCAAAACAGGTACCCAAACGGCTCCGCGCGTGTGACGTTTGCCTCCACTTCGGCCTTCCGGGCCGCTGTCCTGGCAGAGTATGTCCAGGTAGTGACGCCAAGATTTTCAAAGACGATCCAGCTAGACGCGTACATTGAGGATGGAACATGTTGCGTCTGTGACGTTTCTACACCTGTGTTCTGTCGCCACCCGGACTGTTTCAGGTTAGCCACAGTTGTTTCGGTTGTGGTAACGAAATTTGGTTTCTACTTCATCATCGCGCTTTAAAGTTACATCCATATGCTACTTCAATTAAAAATGATTGCAACCTGACGCATCATATGACACCTGTTGTAAAGCTCCAGTCATCTGCAGCATACCACTGGGACTGAATATCATTCGATCTGCAAAATAGAGATTCTTATTCCACATTTTCCCACAGGTATTATTGTGCCACCTGTTTTAATAAACATCGCCTACATAATACGGACTACCATCCGCCCGTGATGAGGAACCGGCACAGTGGCACGTTTCATACAAAGATGAGCTCTGTGTACTTCAGTAACAACAGTACGAGCCTAGCTAAAAACAGCCCAACGATAAACAGCGATACGTTTTCGCTCTTCATCACAGGAATCAACCACTTTCACACAGGCTTGAATGCCGCGTCTTAAGCTACTGATTCGCTGATGGCATTTGCGCACTGACCTTTTGTCTTTGCAGGTCTGGATATTTTTGGCGACTGGCAACCAACCGGTTGTAACACCTAGGCATAAATTCTGCATGCACAAATTAAAGCGCGAGTTTGAGTACGTTAAAAGACTTGTAAACCTTGCTTCAATGTTGTGCTCGTTTCTTTCCACAAGTTTTCTTGTATTTTTTCTAATTATCATTTGAATTATGGCCATGTGCTTAATTTCGTACTTTATTAATTGCAATTCGTACTATTTTCGCACGGACAATTGCGTACATCTTACCAAGTCTTCCATGAATTGATTGATGATACTGTTACTACCAGTGTTAATAATGATACCGATGAATACTCTACTTATATCTATATAAATACCTATATGCTTGAATTATCAACTGTGCAAATGCTTTGATATCGGCAGATATAGAGAACGGAACATGCAAACACGAACACGTTAAAACATAAAACAATTCCGACCCGAAATATACAGACGAAGGAAAAGTCTCTTATATTATATGAGATGATCTTACTTATCGTAAAAAAAGCACATTTTTAGGAGCATATTGTTAGATCTGTTAGAACCAGTAGACGATTGTTATAGTTCTTAGGCATGCATACGTGCCGTATGTACGTTGTGTTCAATTCAACCAGGTAGGTTGAAAGGGAGAACCCATTCTAAACATTCTAGAAATAACTATAACCGACATATTTATTAGTCAACCGACATACTAGACGTACACATATGAACATATGTACATGATACGATTATGCAGAAACAGTCATCCATATGGAACATCTTTCCGAGTTCCATATACTTGCATACCCACAGCATATGTGTATGGTCACAAAAACTAGCCGGGCTTGTTTTTTCATAAGTTTTCATTTTTTTTTTGATAACTAAATCAACTGGCGAAACAGACGGGCAAATCGTTCCGTATCCTTCTATGAGAGTACGTGCGTGTAGGCGTGTGCTATTTTCGCTAGGACAATCCGACGTCGGGAACAGTACTTAATTTTTAAAACTAACGTATAGTAATTAATTAACCTGCCACGTTCGGTGACGGCACTTTTTCTTTTATATTTTGAATAGCGTTCTATAGTGACTTGTGACCGTTGCCTGAAGAGTCGTTCACGCTTTCGGCGTTAACGTCTGTTGGGACGATGTTATTAAGCACTATAACAACTATTGAGCAATAGAGCATGTGTGGCATGTTTTTAACACAAATCTTAGCTACTACTTGCCTTTCAGTATATATATATATATATATTATGATTATGTGATTTTTTTGCTCTCACAGACTCGTTTTGCTTAGCTACTTGTTTCATTCGGCATTAGCGCATCCGAGAGATGCTCGTCATTATCTAGTCTCCCGTCAGTCCTAGAGATAACCAGGGTGCGTGCTGTTTCATTTCGTTCCTAAACTTTTCAATTTCGTCGTAGCATAGAACGACCAATTCACTATTCGACGGTAGCGATGCTTAAGCCTAGATGCTATGGCTACCCTTGAATTGAATATATTATGCCAATCTATTGAGCATTTCATGTTTCACGCCGTATTAACAAACCGCTGATAATCAATTAGCAAACGACATATATCGATTTGCAGACTGCATCGTGGTTATAATAAGAAACAACAATTGGCAAAACGCAACAATAACAACAAGAACAGCAGCAACAACAACAACAATAACAACAGCAACAATAGCAGCAGCAGCAGCAACAACAACAACAACAGCAATAATAACAACAACAACGACGACCGTACCATATACTCCGACATGTCAATGTAGTATTACGATTAATGTTAAGTTCATATATCGCTGACATTTTGTCATTATTAAGCTCAATGATTATTATTACTATTAGAAATATTAAAAAGAGCTATATATTATAACAACAATGTTAAACGGTTAACGATCAGCATTCTCGTTAATAAAATAGCGAATGCAACCGCTTATCATCATTCGGTTGATTCATGACTGTTTCTTACTATTCTTACTATTACTTACTAGCGTCCGGCTATTATGTATTTTATATTATAATTATTATTAGATAATAAAAAAAAGTTCTCATCTATCTTTCACATTTTTTTCAAACGGTATAATTTATTCAGGCATTGAAATTTTATACTTGCTTGGCGATTGTGTGTTATAACCGCACACTTTTCATATCCCATATTCAGTATCTCCAGGGCATACACGAACAAAAATTGATACTAAATAAAGGTAATCAAAAGAAATTGGAATAGCGTCATTTTTGAACCGACATTTCCACATGGCAATACCTCTCTGGAATACAGAGGCGCATCGTATACAGCAGTCGCGTAAAGCAATTCCGTAGCCTTTTTGAAATGCCTCTTTTTTTCGTCGCATCCAACTTTGTTATGGTATTCGTCGGGTACTATATTAAACGTTATTGCATAAGAGTAACTACAAAACACTCTTTGGATAAATTGTAGGTCTAAATTTATTTACATAGACTCTAGAAAATATATATACAACAAAACTGCACAATATTATTTAATATACAATGGTAGTTAGCTATTTTTTTCAGAACTTTTAGATTCTCCGTCTGTGTTTGCACGTCTGGACATAACCTGCGCATCGTTCGTCTCAGAGATCTTTTCTTGAGTTTCGTCTTCTCCGCTCGCCTCGTCCTCGCTTTCCGGTGTGGGCTCTGAAAAGAGAAAAATTTAGACCATTCTGAAAATGACTTTATCATACATAAATTTATAGCAAAAAAATATACAAAGCTTGAAGCTGGTACGAAAAAAAATGTATATTTTTTAAAAAACTGTCAATCGAGCATATTATTATAGTTATTTCAGCTAAATTGAAAGACTTAGAGGAAAAACACCGATATTGTATTGATACTGTTTATTTGCGCAAACTATATTTCTGTTAACGTTTTTACTTAATAAGTGATGTCATTCATTTAATGAGCTTTAATGAGAACCATTTAGCTAATGGAAACACGACTCTCGCTAAAAATAATTTTTAAATCTAATCGATTTATCAAAGTTTTTTAAAAATCTTTAAAAAGATACTCTAGGGATAACAGTGTCATTAAGTCCATTTTGATAAAATAGTCTGCGACCTCGATGTTACCTAAATGATGAATGAACCTAAATAAAGTAGAATTTATTTAAGGTAGATTGCTCATCTGTTAAATCATTACATGATTTGAGTTCAGACCGACGTAAGTCATCAGATCTTAATAATAGGTCTCGTGTTGAAGCAGTCATGCTATTCCTCATGATATATATGAGCATAACAAAATTATTTGAGTTTTTACCTCCGGTACTATTTTTCCTTAAAACGGCGGCTTTCAATACAAAACGAAGTGTTTCCACCCTTGGCTTCAAATTTAGATTGCTTCACTTAGCACTAGATTTAGTAAAAAAGCGCGCCGCCACTGCACCACCATAGAGACTCCCTAGAAAAAATACTAGTGTTTAACGTACCATTATCTGCCCCCGCCTCGGCTTTACTTTTTTTCGCTTTGTTCCTGTTGTCTTTGAGTTTCTGCTTTTTCTTGTTTCTTTTCGCCCTCTTACGAGCTGTCTTTTCTTCAGCCGCTTTTTCCTTAGCTGCTAATCTGGCTGCGAACTCATTATCGAGCCGTTCCTTTTCTGCAAGCTCTTCCATCAGTTTCACTCTGGAATTGATCACCGCAAAAAACAAATCCTTACGTGTGCTGTAAAGTGATATTGCTAATCGTATAGCGTACGTCGCGGGTATGATACCAAGAATACAAACCATATAAAAGTCAGAAAAGTCAGGCTATCGGCTCAAACTTGCTTGTATATCACTCTTTAAGACCAGCACAAAGTAGAATTCGCGATGTCAATCTTTCGCCCCATCGTTTAAGATTCTGAGAAACAAATTCGATTGAATTTCGTCAAGTTACCTAACCTTGTTAATCCTAGTAACGGACGCCGACATTCGCTGTAATAAAAATTAAATATTCGACAATAACGCAAGCCGACCAACCTGGTGATTTCCTTCTTGCGTAGTTGACGATAAACGTGGAATTCTCCACTGCCAGCGCCGGCTGATGAGCCCATGACGTTACGAACAAACTCCGGTACTTTATGTCCTCTATTTTCCTGCCGCCGTTCCGGTATGTGTACCTCCTTTTCTGGGTGTCGCATGAGTCGATCGAGTTGCAAACGCTGCGCATCTCGGGCAGTTCGAACGACTACAACTTCTTGTTTTTCGCGTTCTTTCTTAGCTTTAGGCTTTGGTAGTCCGAGTAGGTCTAGATCGCCTGAGTCTGCCATTGCTGATGCCTACCGCGATGTTTTCATCGACCCTAGTAACTGATATATTAATATGCCGCATTAGTATCTGAATTTCTTAAAACATTTCGGAATGTAGCGTCCGTGCATATAAGAGCATATCTAAAAATTATAATCCAACTCGAGCAAACTCTTTCTTGCAACTAAGTTGTACAGTTAAATTCATGTAGCGCATAAGTCGGAAGTTTGTTACTTTCACAAACGATTTTTTTAGTAGAATGTATAAATTTACCAAACGTTATTAAATATATCAGGTGTCAGTAATGCACTGATGTCGCGTTAAACAATATTTAGACTTGTTTTTGTTTTGAAACGGGCCCGATGGGGAGTTGCTTTGTTTGAACAGCAATCCAAGACACCTACAACTCTCATCTGATGCTTCTTCGGTGCAGTCTTTAAACGACTTCGTCATAAAAATGCGAATTTTGTTAATCAAATAAGCAACACAACGGCGATCTTATAAATACTCTTAACCTGATAACCATCACTGCTCATATTTTTTTCTAGCGATAGCCACAATTTCTGTTTCTCGATGAGAGCCGACAGCGAAGTATCTGAAAGCTGCATTACCTGGTGATAACGGGGAATCAACAACCATCTATCTCTGAAGGCGCGAAAGGCGTCTGCTTCAATTCTGAACCGGCACCTTCCGAACGTTGCTGATTAACATAAACTTGACTTAACGGAATATGAGATCAGTTGAGAGGTTCCTGATATATAAAATCGTTCTGTGGTTTAGGTGTTGAAAAACTTGCTCAGTACCTTTGGCACCGCCTTAGTAGTTTTCAAAATAGGTTTCTGCAGGAAGTGTTCAGGTGAAAATAGCTCTAGTGGACGTACCGCTGCAACAAAAAGGTAAGCACACACAACAACGCTGTAAGAAACATCGTGCACGTTAATTCAAATATTTCTTTGACTCATGACGGAATATATGCGAGTGGGAGCGACAAGTTGTCTCGAGCATGGGTGTCATAAGATTCACTTGATTAGAAGGATTGATTATGGGCGATAGGCGTATCGTATATGTCATTACCTCAGGATGTGGGTATAGTTGGAAATAAAATAGACGAGTACCTTTTATATTCGCTTAAAATGATACCCAATCATAATTATACTATCAAAAAAGTAAACATGAATGAAGCAATATGATCACGTAATCATATAAAGCAGATTAAAAAGTAGCAAATAAAGAAGAAATATTTAGTTAAACTTAGAGAAGTTCTGTAATTACCACGAGTACCCGTGACGATGTGATAGAATTATTTACGAAAAATCTATCTTATGGACTTGAAGTGCTATTATTAGAAAAAAATTAAGCTTTCACCCCATACGGGTTCCGACTTATTACCTATTTTTTGATTATACGGTCAATAAAAATTCCTGCAAGGCGAGACGACAATGTGGAAGATGCTACTTTTGGAAGCTGCAACAATTCAACATTACAACATTTCAATATTACAACAATTCAATATCATTCATAACAGAATGGTAAAAAATGTACTTATTGTTACTGTTCATTAAGCAGCACTACCTTCGTGACATGGTGAGATTGATAGAAGTTCTTATGCATTTCAGAAAAAACCATTTGAAACGTATTCTGATAAGTAGCTTGATAAGTAATCCTTCTTAGGTGTTAACATTTATCACGTTATATGTGTGATAATAACATTATTTTGAATTACACCAACTAGTCATAATGACTTAATTCACGGGTATTACAAAGGATGACGGTAGTGAAAAAAGCTTGAGATAATTCTCAACTGAGGTATCTTATAGATTTACTGTCTTTAGATTGCCTAGCCTAAATATACTTTAGCGTACACATTAGCGTACGAACTATTAATAACATTTCTTTTTACAATATTTAATAATGACCTAATACAATTTATGTAAAAATTATGATGGGGAAATAGGCATTTCGCACAAAGTGGCTCAGAAATCGACGTGCAATTACGTAAAATTGATTAAAGTATGCAAGCTTTCATTTTCGTGTTGCGTCTGTGACGCGTTGAAAGACATAATTAACGGGTAATTGAAAATAATTAACGTTTGTACGTTTAGTTGATTACATTCGTTTCATTACCTTATTTCGTTTTTGAACTGGCACTTTAAAGTAGAATGCTTATAAATGCTTTAGTTCCATAGCGCAAAGGCGAAAATAACCGTAAGGACAAGTTGTTCGCTATTTAAGGGCTAACAAAACCAATAATAATTTCAGAATGTCCTTTCCTGACAAAACCCCAGAACTTCCTAAGTTCCGACGCTTGACCAGTGGAGCAATGTTGCAGAAACGTATTGGCGGCTTATGGACTCTGCGGCTTTCTGAGGGGGCCGAAGGATCGATTTTAGCAGAAGGTCCAAATGCACAACCTGGATCAGCCTCTGTTCCGAACGGCCATTCCCAACCATTACAACCTTTGCGCAGAAGGCTACCTCCAGAAAGGCTCCCAGAAATTGGAGAACTGCTGAAGAATATTGGTCTTGACGAGGCTGACGGTACGTATTTAGCAGTGAATCGCGTATCTGTGTAGAATCAGCCTGATAACTAATCATGTGAATAATATGTGCTTCCAATTTTACAGAAATATATATACTTTAATCACATTACGTATTCATTTGTTGTTGTCGTTTTTATTTATTCCTTAACCGAAAACAATTTCCAAAATACGAAAAATATATCCCGTTTGAATGAAATTAGATCTGTCCATAATGATCACGTCTTCGTATCTTGCTTCGTGCAATGCAAACTGTTAAGTACTCCATTTGGAGTCCTGTAATATGCGATGTACTCAATGAATTTTACAGAGGAAAAGGAAAATCAGCCAGTAAAGGAGTCTGCGATCGAATCGATCGCACGACGGGAAATGCCTCCCCCACAGAATTCAGCCAAACCTTTCGAAATGGCTGCAACACCGCGGTTAGGTTTTGTTGAGCCAGAGAAACCGACTATGCGTATGTTTGCTCCAATGTCGAAGGTGCTAAAAGTCAACGGGAAAGACTACATGATCATTGGCGGCCTTGGATCTGGTGGCTCTTGCGAGGTTATAACAGTTTACCATGTCATGCCTTGATTTTTTGTCATCTATATATCCTGTTCATCGTAATCATTAACTCTTATCACATGAGCAGAATTTCCTATTTCATAACAGCTTTATTTAAAGAAATATATCAGGATCGGTAAAATCATATATCCATTAAAAAAAGTTCAATAATTATACCCCTGCTGAATGCCTATAGGTGTTCCACATTGTCTACATGCTTTCTACCTTTAACAATCATTTATTGGGGTCGTGGTTATTTTATGGTTCTAATAGGATAATGTCCTTATGTTTAGGTATATTCAGCATTACACGAAGGTCAAATTGTGGCAATCAAGGATGTGACATTGCCGAAGGAGGCAGCAGTCAAAGAGAATTATCTTCGCGAAATTCAGATGCTAAAGAAGCTGAGCGACTGTGAGCAGGTCGTAAGGTTGTTGGACTACGAAGAAGGTGACGGCAAGATCCTTATGGTGATGGAGAAAGGTGACTCGGACCTATCGGCCGTGTTACAGCGTGCTTCGAAAGATTGGATAACTGTTCGTTTCTTTTGGCGGGATATGCTGCGCGCCGTTGAACGCATTCACAAGCTTGGTATCATCCACCAGGACTTAAAACCGGCCAATTTTATTATTGTTAAGGGTCGCCTAAAATTGATTGACTTCGGCATCTCAGACGATATTGGCGATGCCACGTCAGTATTTCGAGATTGCGCAATCGGCACATTCAACTACATGTCGCCAGAAATCATCCAACAGTCACGAGAGTCATCGATAAAAACCAGCCGCGCCTCGGACATCTGGTCACTGGGCTGTATCCTCTACTCATTGGCATTTGGTGAGCCACCGTTTGCTCACATCAAGAATATGAACAACAAGGTTCTGGCAATCGTCAATCCAAAGCACGAAATCTCGTATCCGGCAGATGCGGATCCGGATTTACTTGATGTTCTTAAGAGATGTCTGCGCCGTCAACCAAAAGAGCGAGCCACAGCCGAGGAACTTCTAAAGCACGATTTCGTGCTTGGTCCACCTTCAATCAGGTCTACATACAAAAACAAGTAGATTCAACAAGTTGGTTCAGTGCTTTTGTAAGCACACTTTGCTCTTGGCTACCCAGTGACTAATAAACCAAAATAAAAGCGCTTATATATAAAGGACAGGGTAGTTCTCTGATCTTCTGGGGGCCAAGTGTAGTCAGCAGGAACAAACGACAAGAGGAAGTAACGCAATACCTCGTAAACACTGAAGTTTAGTTGGCACGAAATAACTACGAATCTGAGTTTGATTCACTTATGGATGAACGATATGTGGTCGTCAGCTTTTGTCTGCATCTAAAGAAAAGCGGTTCAGCAGGACTTTAGAGGACGCACGTAGTTTAAGTAGGCATTTTGTTATTGGTAAATAGATACGACAACATAGATTTGTGTTTTCCGATCCACCTATTTACAGAACGCGTTTACTAAGAATCAACGAACTACTTAATACAAGCACCATAGACCCAACAACATACGTCGAGACTCAGTTACGTGTTCTTATTGTTGTACATATTCAAACCACTGCTTCCATTCATGTATTTGTTCTGCAGGCGACTGGATGTATTTACTGTCCTCCATCCGCAGATGTGTGTATATATATATATATATATACAAAACAGATGACAAATATGATAAACTGAGCATATATTACTCACGGATACTTAGACATGCATTTCAAAATGGATATTTTGATAAAGATTTAATTGATGGCTTATGTAAAGCTACACAATAGGCTCTGGACAATTTGCTAGTTAATAAAGAACGTATTTAAGGTAGCGTTTTCTATAAGTTTACCTGTATTCTTTTTATGGCATTGATGCTACCAGGTACAAAATGACTGATGTGAAAACCAAGGTTGACGCAAGCAGTGTTAAGATACACTAAAACTTCTCGTTGGTTTCGATTTCAACCATCCTAAGCTAAATTACTTGGCCATGAAGATACGTAAAGAATTTCCGTGGAAAAGCATGGAGAAGCCACAAGAAAAGGTAAAGCTGTGCATGGTGCCGTTCTTTAATCACGATCAAACTTAACCTGGCTATTGTGTAGTGTTCATGCTCTTATCATTGAAAATCCAACAGTGTTTACCCGTCATACTGCATCCTTGCAGATTTCTTATTGCCGTGCCATAAATCGATGTAGAGTATTAAACTATATCGTTACCCAAATTATTAATTTAGTACTTCTCGGGTCGTTGGCAGCGGCGAAGGACTTCCAATTACTATGAGCGCCGTCCCACCGCCTCTTCACCCAACGCGTTAGCGTGCTCATAAATGACCTTCATTATCGTTAGCTGTTACATTGCGTAAATTACTATTTGTATAAGGCGTTATTGTAGAATGTTTTGTTGCATCCGCAGCATTATTTAGTTTCCACTATGCAAGTTGTATCTTATGTATAGTGTTTCTCTATGTATTCTTTGATCGAACAGACAATTCAAAGATAAATAAGCGCTGAAAGTTTTTAAACTTGATCTATACAAGGCGAAAGAGAATCAGAACGAACCGTCAAGGAAAGTAGGAAACAGTCCGTTTCTCGCGTTGGGATACACAGAATGTTTTTGGGAAATAGATGTGGTGGGGCATTTTCTATTTTTGCAGATTCGTTTATAACAAACCCTAATCCCGGTTCCTTAATTAACACAGTTTGAAAGCAAAGTAAATGGATTTTATTCACGTAAAAGGAACTTAATAATGATATGAACAAGCAGACATGCATTAAATGGAAGGCTAAATATTTTGCAAGCTATACTATCTGTGTTGGACTGCATGCGATCTTCTCTTATCAAACTTAAATTTAATGGTAGTGAAGTCTGCTTGTTGAAATCATTTACAGACCATAAGTCACAAATAAAAGCGAGATTAATCAATTCCCGGCCTTTTCTAGAATGTCAGTTCTCTATTTTTTCTTATATTTATAATAATTGATGGTACCTTTGATTACATAGAGACAATCGTCAAATATGGACGAATCTTTCCTGTGGAAGTTCGCATATCGATCCATTGCGTTCAAGCTATGTAACAGATATTCAATGGTGTACTGGTTCAACCATCATATTGCCTCCAATCATAATAACTTGAGTACGACAAAAATTTCGATTTTTTTTTCTTTTTTTCTACTATGTATGCGAGTTTCAAATGATTTAGCTTAATATCGCCTTCGTCGTAATTTGATCAAACAAATTCACGCAAGCTTGACAACTTAATTCTTACTTTTTGGAGTCTAAATTTTTCTTTAATACATTGTAAAAGTTATCACCGTTTAGATACGTGACCTTCGTAGAGCTAATTACGAAATATTACAAAAATGCCTACAAGTGCCTCGGAATCAAATATAGTTATGTAACTGTTATACACCAGTAAGATGAAAAGTCGTTTATGGCTCAATACTTTACTCTACAATCCGTTAAAATTTGAAAAACCTGTCCCATTGGAAAGATCACTCAGTGTATCCAACTGCTATTCGTAACTTTGTCGATCTGAGAAAAAAATGTACTTTCCAACGAAACGACAACTCAGCTAAAGGTGCTCAGCTTAGTCACAAAGGTTAGGACGATTAAATTCATCAGATATTTATTGACTCTATTAATAAATAATTTTAGTAGATAACAAGCTAGACATAAATGGCCGAATACAGGAACTTAGCAATTGTATGAAGTACATGCTACTAAGTATTTTTGTATACTAGGTATTAGAACACACCAAGTTTCTTAAGGTTTGCGTTAACAAAATATCTCGACAGTTAAAGAACCGAACAGAAGAACAAAAGAGAAGTTTATCACATAATAGTAAGAATGGTGGATGAGAATACAATGAAAGTAGTTGTTACGTAGCCATAATATTTTCAGCACTATAGCAAGGCCAAAAATTAACTGCGATTATACTTTCGTTCATACAGATTCAGTTGTTTGGTTCAGAAGTTGTTGGCGATCATCCCTTATTCTTCAGCAGCTTGCAGGTGACAGTCATAGCCGCTTGCCAATTTCGATTTTCTAAGTATGTCAAATAGCTATTTGTTTGCTAAACTTTAGCGTTTAATGTTATGGGACTGCTTGTAAGTCATGCATGCGGTCAAAATGTCGAAAAAAAGCAAGCGCTTCATGCAACTGTGCAAAAAACTGCAAAAAATCGTACTGATCTACGGATAAAACCTAAATTTGCAATGAAACAACACAACAAGTAAAATCCTCAAATAGTTTGTTGGTATGATAACTGCCAAAAAATGTCGAAATGTAAAACATTTTATGAACTACCACGATGATGTGCGCCCTTTCCTAAATAGGTGTCAAGCTTATATAACGAATCAGTGGGCCAAAAGCATGTTTTTTTCCAGCACATGTCAACCCAGCTAAGGGTCTGTTTTCTTCTTTTAGATATGTATACGTATTTATTTTGCACCCAGCGGTCAAAAATAATTGAATAATTTAATTGATTTTGGTAACTATTTTTAAATAAAGATGTATACGCTTTACCAAATAGTATCAGCAGCTACCAGGTAATTACCAGTATTAATTGTTCAGATCGATCAAGTGAAGGAATGATAAATCTGTCAGGGCTAAATTGATTAAAAACCACAATGATTATACGGTGACGAAATGCTGTAGTTTGTACGAGGTCGCGTAAGAGGTGGATGATCATTTCCAGGATTTTGTCGGCGATGATCTTCAAAACAAATAGCGCAGAAATACTTCAGACAGGCAATATGCCGACAAAAAAGAACTGTGGCCATTTCACATGTAGCACAGCGGCCGACTTCATCAACAAATGGGTCTAGTTGCATGAGTTTGCTGAAGCGAGCGGTCTCCAACTGGACGAAACCGGCGCGAAGTGCCCGATAAAATGATTCTTGACTTGCAAAGGTTACCCGAGCAGAGCCGCTTGGGTAACTACAATGAGAAGATGAGAAAACATATACAAGACGACGTCAGACGCTTATATAAGATGAAAAACTTCGCAATAACGTATATTATGCGGGGATATAGTAATTTTAGTGCATTTGTAAAGGCCAGGTGCTTGGTGCTTCTGAAGCTTCAAGTTAGTGTTATTGTTGAGCCTAGCATCTGCTGTTGGACTCGATCTTATTGTCATAAGCTTTGTCAATAAATAAAAAAATAAAAACATCACTTTAGTTTAAAATAAACATTAGATGTCTCTTGTTCAGTTGATTTAAGTTTTTGTCCGGCTTGTATGTACCGACAAATTTTCATTTTTTATATAGTCTTATTATGGTATACAACTATTAAAAATAATAAATAATTAACGCTGTTTACCCATGGCAATCGGTGTCGATACCCGCATGCAGGACAGGCCCAAATAGTTGTGCCATAATCAGTTGTAAGCCTTTAGCTGACACCTCGCCATGGACGCCTCCGATGAAAACACAGGTGTTTCTCTGTTTGGGTCCTGAACAAGATGAACTGGCAACTGCGTTTGCGCCTACGTGCGTCGTCATGTCAGGGGATATCCAGTCGTTATCTTGTGTTGCCCACGGGATTACCTGGGCGAAGCGACCTCCCCTACTTTTTGTCGACGGAACCTACAGATTATTATGGCAGCGCGCAAAAGACCCAAAAAAAACTTATACTACGTCCGACCGATGTTCATTTTGGATCTAATTATGTCATAGCCTGAACTACTTCAATAGTTCAGAATAGATACTTCAGTTCGAAAAGTTCACCATTATCATTATGATTTTATTACGGTTTCACGGACATAAAAACAACATCTAGCGTCGTCCTCTATGGATAGCATTCTACACATCTATTCTAAATAATTTTAATCTTTTCGAATGGCTTTGTGTACAAAAATGATCAACAACAGAGGTATCTGGATCCTTCAGAACGGTTAACTGGTGAAGCATCGAAATCTACTGACTTACCCAAAAGAAATATGAGCCAGGCTCTCGTTTAACGCAATTAGAAAGCAGGCGACGAACATGAGTCTCTTCCTCAAATACGAGATAAGCATGACTGAGTCGGCGACAGCTATTCTGACGGACTGGTGGAATTTGGACGGTAACTACTCCCCACTTACTGAACAGGTTCATCAGGATCATCTGTGTAGTGTCATAAGGAAGTCCGCCTAGGAATACCTAGGATAATGGAAGTACAATAATATAAACTGATGAGGACTTGATAATGCGTCTGGGATGGGCCAGATTGGATAGGAGCTGTGGAAAGCCAAAACGGGATTTTTGATTTTTGACATGTATGCTGTAGGAACCAAGCTAATTGTTGCATTAAATCGAATTTGAATATAGTTAAATGGAATGCTCGGAAAAGAGTATATAAGGACTTGAATTGAAAACGCTCTTATTATTTGAAGACAAATCACAATAGGCGGAAAAATATATAATTATTTAAACCGAAATATTAACTAAATGTTCTAGATTTTACGTCCGGTACTCTGTTCGTTAAACATTGTTTCGGGCGGCTTGCCCCCCTCTGGTCTAGCCTAGACCATCTCTGTGTATCTTCTAACTAGGCAAACACGTTGCTACTACATCACCGAGACGACTAAATTGAAAGATTATATAGCAGACCTCATAGCTTGTCCCATCTTTCAGCTGGTTTAAAACACCCCTCGGATGACACGAAAAGAGACAATAGTTTCTTACCTTTGTTGCTAAGCTGCAGTTCGCCAGATCACCTTGCAATGAATGTGAAGGAAGAGCCAAACTGTTCCAATAAATGAGTGCCTTCTGAAGCTGAGGGCACTTACGGCGCCACTTACACTCGGCCGTGAGGCGTGCTAGAACAGCATCGTAATGAGACGAGCCCTGTGAGGTTACGTCACTACGTTCAGAGGAAGCGCTAGTTGATCCAAGAGAACAGTCAGAAAATCCACGGTAACCATTAGCAGGAAATGCGAATGTCTCTGCAAGGGAACTTGTTTGAGGTGGTCGCGCAGGAAAGTGAACACTATCGTTCGATGACGATTTGAATTTTGTGTCATTAGCTCGTAGTAAATTCAAGCCGTCCCTTCCGTAATCGCAACCATTGTTCGAACCACAAATGCTGAAAGCCGGTTGCTCTCCAAGATAAGATATATGCGACGGAATTCGATTAGAGGTCGGCACTGGGTCGGCGGTAAGTAGAGTTGACCCTAACCTATTACCTGAAACGGAGTATGTGCCTACGATTTATGATAGCCGTGCGCGAACCTTCGTGCACAAAAAAACAGATAATGGAAAGTTTCTAACTAAACCAAGTAGTAGCATATTGAAATTTGAAAGCGGTTCATCATGAACAAGCAATGTTGTTTCTTATCAATCATACACAGTTATATACGTGGTTGTTGTAGTCTTGGTGTCACCTTTCACATAAATAATCTTACTTTACGTATAAGCCCTGTCACACAATTAGATTTTAGAATTATGCATATAATCATAGGTATTTATAGTACATACCGAAAGCACGTTGCGCGATCATTGCCAGTTTACGTATAGCTGCTAACGCCGACGCAGAGTGTAGTCCACTTCCCGTGTCGTAACCACCAATGAACATCGCTGGAGCTTTACCGCCGATGGTCGTTGGGCATGGCGATGCAGGAGCCGAATCCGAGGCCGTAAAAAGCAGAGACGACGAATTGTTGCCTCGAAGCACCCGTAGTCCCGCTTCAATATCTTGAGCGCTGTCTTGGCCCTTTATCACCTTTGAAGGAAGCCTTTGGCCTTGTTCGATTTGCAGATGTGAAGGTGATATCGGTATTTCCTTTGCGACTTGTGCGGCTGCCGGCTTCTGCCCACATGATGTAATTGCACGCGGTTTCGATAAACTAGGTTCACCATAAATGACGCCTTGACTCGTGGACGATAGATACGGTCTACAATTGGTAGGTAATGTCTGCAGCGACTGATCATTACTTACCGAAAGTTGTAACTGCTGAGGAAATTGTGACCTTCGCGTCTCGGAAAAGCCTGACTGGTCATTATGACTAGGGTTGAAATTAGGCCCCTTCCAAAGGTTTCGAATACTGCCGGCATTCGGCAAGGTGAACTGTTGCTGCTCCACTTCGCTAGTCATCGTTAATTTAAAACTGATCTAGATTTAAACGTATGCCGTCAGTTGCTGAACTGACGCGCTTTCCTTTGAAATTTTGTTCGAAAGTCGGCAAAGAAAGAATGAAGAATAAAGCTTCTGCGCTCTTCTAGACTTTTTCTAAGGGAGTATTTGATGATAAGTCGAATGTTTGAAACAATAGCGATCCACAAACCGAACTCGACGAGCTGCCGTGAGCTGCTTTTAAGAAATAGTCTGCTGAGCACCGTAGTCCACAGTACAAAAAGAATGAACATAAGCATCAACAAACGCACGACCTTTTCTTTTAATTTTTCTCCAGTATCCTCCAGAAGCTAGAACGCACTGCACTAACGTATACGTCGCCTTGAAGTATTATTTAGAATAACCGTCTTAATTAAGACACGACCATCTTCAACCGATTTCTTCTTTTTTACGTTTCCCTGCACTGAAAGTTTGATCATGAACATAAAAGGCCAAGTGTGTACTCCAAAAAGTAAAATACCGGACTTCTCACACAGGGAATGTACTATTGTTATTGCGGCTCTCACACATATAGGTGCACTTACACAATAAAGTGTAATTTAATGGGCGAGGGATTAGTAGCTAATTAGGTTATTAGAGGCGTGCAATGACCAGCCTCGTCGTCCGGGCTGTTGACCCGACCCCGAGTTAACTTCCAGTTAGTCGAATAATCGACGCGTGCGAATAGTCATGAAACGTCCCTTATCGAATTACCTATTCTGATATTGACGTTCTATTTGCGCGCTTGATGCGCTGTTTGCTCCGATTTGGCCTGTCGTTGGTATGGAACAAACGTGCACCGAAAAACACATCAACCTACCAAAAGCAACTACTTCTTTTAGACGTATTGAGTATGTATGTTTTGAGAGACAGTCTGCCGCTGTCCCCGCTATGGCTGGCTGGCTGGTGCAACTTCACTGTAAAATGATACTCACAATAGACAAACTGTGGGTATGGCTTAGTCGAACAAGCTGTAATGGGCCGAAATGGTAGACGTGTACAAAAGTGCGGACAACGAACTTCTATAGGTCGGCGTGACGCATCAGCTGCATCGACTTGGCGTCGTCAACGGCTCGATAGAATAAACAAATACAACATAATTCAGAGGACAAGGAATCGTGTTCCGGTTTCTAGCGTACTGTTTTCTGGATGGATTTGGGCCAGTGCCAGTTGGTTTCATTGTAGTTGTGGCTGCGCCAGGTACAGACTTTCGCTTCTTTTATTTGGGTCTATTAAATATGAATATTTATTAACGTTTACGAAAAATGATAGACGGATTTCGTAACTTGTTTGATAAAGAATTGAAGAGCCTATCTTTAGCCGAAACAACTCAGGAAAAGAACTAGAAAAACAAAGAGGGCGGATGTGGATGCTAGTTTCGTATATGTGAATAATGCGGCAGTTAATGACTGTTTTGAGATAATTTGAAGTGCTTTAGTTGAATGATAGCTAGGTGTTTCTCGCATCGGACAAAATAGAATTCCAACTGTTTATTGTATATCCCATATCAAAAACTGAAGAAACTCTGAAAGAAAACTGAAGATGACGATTTACAAGTACTACAACGTTAATTCATTTCATGCGACGAATGTAGATGTATGTCGTACAGCGAGGCTTAACCCAGCGATTTTCGACCTCGTACACAAGACATGAAAAAACCCGATATTCAGCAGATTTTATGATAGACAACTTGAGAATCCGATTGTTTCAAAAATTTTTCGTTGAGACAAAATATCGCATTTGTTCTTTGACGTGGCGTGTAAACCTACTTACAAGGAACAAAAAAAAAAAGATTCGGTTGAAATGTTTAGGTTTCAATCAAATCACCAGCCTAGGTAAGATTCTGTCCATCATCCTATTAGATACCTTCTTCATTAGGTACATTTAAAAGAGAAGTTAAGAGAATGCCGATCTCCTTTGCAGAACCCGCTTCGCTACTATTCTGTTAATGATGCCTAATATTGGTGAACTTTAACAATTCCGGACTCTCAGAGAATCAACTATCACTAGTTAACACTTTCTATAATATTCAAGAATATTATCTGCCGCATTTCTTCGACAATCAGTTCATGATTGTGTATTAAAAGTAATCAAAATTAAAATGCTTAGTTTTTAGCTTGTAACAAGCAGTTGGTCAGTCACCTGTGTGTTACCATATTTAATATATAAGAGTTAGCATTGTAGTCCATCTGACATTTGACATACGTCACACACAGTCTAAAATCCTGTCATCGGAAATAGTCGAACAATTGTTTATGGATTTTTGTCACTCAGGTATAAAATAGTGGTTTTCTTACAGAAATTGTTAATAATTTGTGAAATGTATATATTAAGGCTCGGAAAGCACGTAAATTGTAATGGCGAGGTAGGACAACAGTCCTCTCAGCTCCATGCAATAGGTACACATCATATTTTATGAATGTTATTTATTATTAATCTTTGTTCTTAGGAGGATTCCGATAGTTGTATTTTATTTTCAATATTTTGAATTCGGGAGTTCAAAACTATCAAAGGCAACAAATCTTATCACGATTAAAAAAAACCGTTAATTGTTGAAATTTATTGAGGGTAGCAGGCAAGATATTTAGCATAAGGTTAACGAACTGCTAAATGACTTCCATATACATACGTTTCATTTATGGTTCGTATGTAAACATTATAAAGAAATTCCCGAAATAGTAGTATGGAATAAATAGAATACATAGCATGAAGCCGTATGAGCGCTCTGTTCAAGAAATAAGTCCCCGAACATGAGCTCACATGGTATAGTCTACAGAAACCTCCGCAGCGGATATATGTGCAGCCGTTATCTGACTTATGGTACGATGTATTAGCAGACACAACATAGTGGAGGCCATGCGTTGCGTAGTGTACAATTATGTCGGTTCTTTCTGTATGGCTCCTTCCATAATAGAAGTGGCATGGAGTTCCAGGTTAACCTCAGCCGTTCGTCTCCTGGAAGATTTCTAATTAAAGGCATTTTTTTTAGGTCAAACTAGCATTGAGAATCCTTATCATATAGCGATCTATACATGTAGCGGTGATGATAGGATGCATGGAGGCATATTCGTTTTTCAGAAAAACTCGGTCCAGTCTACAAAGTTGAGCTGAGCTGAGGTTCTCCCAAATGGGTCGGGTGCCATGTGAAAACTAAGTGACATGCGATGACAAATTTCGGTAGATACACTGTCAAATCGATTAATGAGTCTTCCAGTATTTAAGCCCGTTAACTGCTGCTAAACGGACCGAGGAAAGTGTGCCTGGGCTTATCCTGCAAATTTTGTAGTTAATTTAATCCAGCGTATGGTATTTACGGATGTAGAATAGTCTAGGTTCGAATGCGGGCGTAGGCATGCTTTTTTTCATAATGGGAGTTAGCTATTTAAAGTAATGCTCAAGGCTCAGGTACCGGATATAAAACACCGAAACCGTATAACTCAATGAGCACATAATATTTTCAATGGAATAAAGGGACTGCTGGATCACAAAGTAATAAGAATGCTTACTGAAGCGAGGATATTACCGATCATACGTAGACTGGTTAAAGTACGCTGAAAATTCAGTGATTACCATGCTAGTTGTCGAATTGGGTGAAATTGTGTAAACTAGTTGAGTAATAATCTACTGACAAATAATTGCTAAAGTATTTGTTTGCTCGGAGCAAAATAGTCTTGCTCAGAATAATTTGCAGAGTCCAATCGAAAAATGAACAGAACGCATACATATCTGATAAAGTGACATGACCATATAAAAAAAAAAGTGATCGAAGTTGAAGCCTTGATATACGACTTTTTAGCGGGTTATATATTCATAGTTCTAAATACAGAGAGTTTTATGGCAACGTGGATTTCAAAATTGAAAAATGAGAAGTTATTAGAGTATCCGCCTTTCGGATTGTCCGAAGACCAATACGCACACCCATATTTATCGCGTATTTACTTGTTATTTTCACGGAAATATCATGCAAACAACAACAATTCGCAAATAAAAATCAAATTATATACAGCTATATAATAAACGATCGCAGCGACCTTTTTGTAGTGAAAACACGCATTTTAATGCATACCTATGCACATGCGTATAGAGTTTATTATTATTAATATTGTTATTATAGATCTGTGAATAGGATTGATTTTACGATTATGATTTCGCTGCAATCGTACAATAGTTTCTACATGTAAGTTGCCGTGAAATTTTCAATACAACGACTCAACATTTTCGTTTCTGTTTAATGATTTCTACATTTGTTTCATCCGCTTGCGTTCTTCATATAGCCGCATTAGCTTCTCATTACGTCGTATCGTTCTCATTTCACTATCTACTCGCATACTAGCAGTATAGCTACTAAGATGACAAGGCACTTTGATTATTATCATGGAAAAATAGAAAAACAACAATAATAGTGATTATAGTCATAATACTACAATTATTTGATGATAAGACCAGTAATAATAAGGCAGTTTGTTGTTCTTGTTTCTGCGTGTATATGTATATAGTATCAGCTCTGATAATGATAGTGATGGGTCAGTGATAATAGAATCGGGTGGGAATTATTTAAAGGAACTTTACTTTCTTGTTTACTGGTTGGAACACACATAGTCAATGACGACATCCACCTTCAGCATACAACTACTCCGAAGGCAGTCTACACAGAAAAAAAAGGAAATCAATATCGTACGCAATTGTACCTGTTGCGCCACAGATAGAACAAGCGGCTATAGCTTCATGAAAATTTAGCAAAATATATCTCCATTTAGTTTTTGTCCCATTCAACCGGGATGTGTAACATATTTTGTTAACGATTATTCATTTTAGTTAAGAAGTTCTTCTTTATTACATATAACTGTGTATACATTTTTTTTTATTAGTGACTGATATGTATCTGTTTTTCTCGTCTTTGCTATCCTTTACTGTGTTATTGTATAAGCAACTGAGCTTCAGTTGCTGTTTTCAGTTCATTTTTTCTTCTTAAGCATCTTCAGTCGCTTCATGCGTATTCTCATAAATATTACCATAACAAGCTTCTCAAAAATATGTGTTCGGTTGTTCTCTCCCCGCAGCATGGTTTAGTTGCCTTATTCTTTTTAATATATTTCAACATGTTCCGTGTACTAACATGACGCGCCCTGTAACTATAAAGCCTTTATTTCGTTCCAAAGCGCTAATTTATCGATCGGGTACGTATGCAATTGTATCATAGCACTAATAATGATAATAACCATGAAAATTAACATGGATCTCAGTTTGGTCTTGTGCGACGACAGAATTCTTCTATCTATATCCGCCCGAATCTACTTGGTCTTTTCTTTAAATTGTTTTTATCGCTGTTTTTACCGCTTTTATCAGCGCGCGAAACCTCATTACCCGCTCATGTTTTGGTGCGCGAAGAGCTAAAAATGAAGATGATAAATATGGTAGGCACGTGATACGCTAATGTAACCGCTTGCATTCATTCCCAACATTCAACGGAGTTGCAGATATTTTCATATTTAATAGTTTCAGCATCACCTCAAAATCAATGAGTCCATGGCGCCGATAAAAGGGTCCACGCGTTCTTCCTTTCGTCGACCCAAAAAAGCGAACTATTCCGACGACCACGTTTTATTATCTAGTTCCTTTTTGACAGATACACAGGTATAGCAATATGCTATGACAATTAGCACCATTATTCTTCTCGTTAAGTGCCGTTTCACTCGCTATTATGTTTTTATGATGATTTGTTTTCTGTTGTGTTCTTGTTGCCGTTCTTTACACGCCGTCAAATTCGCATGCTTATAGCTGCTTAGAGTAGAAAGCGTTCTTCTATAGAAAGTTGATAAGTTGATCTACTGCGTGAAACGATTTCTATTTGACTTGTTAACTTTCACTTCTGGTTCGTGGTACAATTTTATTGAAAACACTACCATGGGATGCGTTTCGAAAGCCTAGATACAGTATCCAATACTCATGACCCATCCGATACTTTCGGTGATCCCTAATAACCCAGATCAAAACGCATCGCATGCAGACTATTTTAGTTCGACGTTTTTGTTACGGGGTCCCCTCGAAATGCTTTCATTCTTTATGCTCATTCATTTTGTCTCTTGCCTTAACTATCTTCCTTGTCTGTATTTCAACTATAGCAGATCTATAACAAGACCAGATAGTATAGCGTCTCTGCTTCTTTTTTTCTCTGTATGTTCTCAGTTTGTCTCTCTTTGAAACCTCTCCAGCCACCGATCTTGAAGCAAAGATTTCAGTGATATTTACGCCATCTAACTATTGATTAGAACCCATATTCTACTGGTGGAGCGCGCACGTTGTGTGTTAAAAATCTGACTGACAGCATCGCCAAGTCCCTGAACGCGCTCCACAGACAACCGTTAGCCTGTAATGCTGCTATGCAAATCTGGTCCCTAAGACTATTTAGTAGGCAATGTGTGCGGTTATTTTCGGCACAAACTGTAATTATCCGCAACAATCTGGGACCGAGTGCATTACATGATGGCGCACCGCGAATCATCTAAGTTGGCCCCGTCCTCTCCGCCAACGTGGAAAATTTCTCCCGGAGCAAAGCTGACTCGCTGGGGCGTCGATCGTGCTCCAGGAATAAATGTACGCACTGTAGTCTTCGATGAACGCTGGCTTTTGCTAATACGCTTAGCGATTTCTTTCTCCTCTTGATTATACAGAGCTGTGGTGATTTCCAATTCGCCGGTCTGATTGTCGTGTGTCGGAAAACTGATATTCTTCAAGACAATATCGGTAGGAGGATTATGGGCTGCACCTGAATCCGAAGACCATAATGTCATTTTGCTGTTGGCCTTAATACGAGTACGCGGCGGGAATTTGTGGCTGGCCTAGTAAAATGAAAAGTGGCGCATACATGAGACACAGAGGAACACATTGAATTATAAGAATGAATTATGCATTTGTCACGAGAAAAATGGTAGATGGTTTCTGTAAAGCTTAAGATTGAACTGCATGTATATTGGCACATAAATACACATACCCACTTCGGATTGCCACAAATGACCCTCATGTAGCGTTCGGATCGGTGACTGAGCCATTTCTATGCGTATAAATTGGATCTTTTAAAATTTGGTAATCATTATAAATGTTTAGTCTCAAAAAAAAATACTATTGCATTTTAGATACTATAGTAATACCGTTCATGAGCATCACTTTGTGGAAATTTTAGCAGGTTTCTGCTTGTCTAAGTCTGCAATCTAAGTCTGCATGTACTACGAAGTTAATGTAAACAAATTTGTCCTTACCTCAAGGTCTCCACTACGGTGAACAATCCTCCACCCACCTAGTGAAATATCCTCTTCGGAAGTATTTTCTAGAGTAACGAACTGCCCACGCCTTACGTCGTGTTCGGCTACTTTCAATGGACCAAGGTTTTGATACACGCATTGAATTTCCTCCTGACCTTCCGTCGATGATTCCATAGCCTGAGACAAACGTTTCCTTTTGCGGGAGCTCGAAGTCAAAATTGACGATGGCGAACGAGACGAAATGCCAGATGAATGGGCGTCCGATATGTTCAAACGAGTCTCCTCTTGTTCCAACAGTGTCCTACATTGAATTGAACATTTGCGTTATACTATATATACTATGATGAGATCTAATTATTGGTATTATAGTAGGATATGTTTCTGACTCTGATGTCATAGCTACCTTAACCTTGGGTGCCCTAAAAGCCGCTAGACCAAGATATATGATAGCTGACTAGCGTAAGATTAGGTAGGAAGAGAGATGCCTGACGTTTTTCATATGAAGCGTTTTCTACTGATTCATTAGTTAGAGATGAGGATTACCATCGTTTGATTATTTTCGGTTTACCTGTAAGTATCAAGCTCTTTTTGAAGGCCGTCCTTAATGTCTATAAGATCGTCGAACTCTTTCTTCAGTTCTCGATATCTGGCATTTGCGTCGGCGATGTGTTCATCCTTAAGCCTTAGTTGCTGTGCAATCCAAGCTCGTTCTTGGTCCAGTAAACGACGCTTCTCCTCTAAATCGCTCTTGGCTGTTTCCAGTTGTACTGTAATTGTCTCGAGTCGACTCTCCATTTGAGCGTGTTCACCGGCAGGTACGTAGCCAGCGAGTCGCTGCTTAAGCTCTTCATCGAAGTGTTGTCGGAGCTGCGATTTCTCGATCTCGTACACTTGACGGAACTCGTCGATCTTTTCCTCGAGAAGCAGATCTGCGCGAGCCTGCGCACGTCCATCAATTTCAGTAATTTGTTCTTCTGTGACCACGTGTGCCTGCCGTAGCTCTTTCTCGTGAGTCTCGCGCATAAATTTGTTTTCATCTTTTACTGGGAATCGAGAAAAAGGCACGCTTTTTATATTTTTGTGTCTTATTTTGGAAATAGGTGAGAAAACTCGATTTCGTGAGCAAAGTTTTTCGCATATTTACAACATCATGTTTTTAAGCGAGTGGAATCCCATGATTAGTAAGAAGGAATCTTTCTCTTTAGTGTTCTCTATTTTCATTATTTTTTTTAGTCACGATAAAGTGTTATGGAACGCTTGTCACTATTAGCGGCGTATGCCTTTTACCGAAATACCATTTTCATTATGTAGCTACCACACCTATTTATATCCTGCCCCCTTGTACATCTAACTGAGAAACAACCTTTGCCCATTACTACTCTTATCTTCATCAGCTCAATTCTACCGTTAGGAAAGTAACTGACTCAGGTCATCTTGTTAAGAATATCTCAGTAATGCTCCACCTTACCGTATGCCCTTTCTAGCCACGCCATAATTTTTGCTCCAATAGTTGACTTCACAAGCAAGCTCAAAGTGTATTGCAATAAACTCGGTTTAATTTAGTTTCTCGTTTTTACTTCTGTAAACGCCAAATTATCTTTTCCACGCCTTAGCTTGCGAATACACCCACTCAATAATCAAAGCCGAAAATTTTCGTTGAAAATTATATGCCACACGCCAAAGTAAAATCCATTAAACAGTGTGAATCCCCCCCCCCCTCCCTTGAAATTATCTCATCTTCTCCACTCTTTAAGCAGTGGTCCGTTATCACTGAAAAATAAACCATAGCGGAAGACTAAATGGAAAAAAATGTGCCAAACAAACCACAAAACACCTGCTCTACAACGCAATCGCCTCATTCGTAAAGCAAAAGAGCATCGTGCAAGTCAACGCAGTCACGTAAAGAATACCGAAAATATTGCCTTCTCCCTAAGAACCTCCCAGGCTAACAAAAACGACCCACGAACGTTGAGAATATACCTCCGTATGAGATAAGACGTGGCTAGGCAATGAATGAAAAACTGGCAATAAGAGCGGAAATTATATTACGTCATGAACTAGGCAGAAAATCATTACAAACATTTCAACAAAACTGTATAGCTTCTGGAATAGACGGACAATGACTCAGTATGCTTTCTACTACTGAGTTACTTAAAGATGTTGATTTAAAATTTAACAAAATCAAATCGATAAACATATAAAGATTAGTGCAAGGCTCTGAGAACCCCCTCTGCCTTTCTGACTATTAATATATTGCAAGATTATTAATATTAACAATAACAAGTTAAATTATCAAATGCAATTCTCACCATAGTTAAAATTCTACAAAACGCGTGATGATATCAAATACACGCCAAAGTTTATCTAACTATTTTAATTTACAAGGCAGCGGCTTGACACTGAACTGACAATTTGCTATAGATCACAATTCCATAAGAAGATAATGCCAAAGTAAACGAAAAAAGATTGGAGTCTAGAAAAGCTTATTTGGAACCTTGCAAAATATCTACAAAGAAGGTACAGGTCTAGCAACGATTTTTTCAGTAACGTACCCGATAAAGAGCACCGATCTAACACTTCGGATTTATAATTTTTCATAGTTAGTTTCACACACGAAATTTCAACTTCATCAAAAGTAAAATGCTTACTTTCAGTTTCAATTGAAGCCATGCTTAAACTTAGTTACTGTAACGAACGTAAGTTATCGAAAAGGAAACGGTGCTGAACGCATGTATGAGGATAGCGTAGTACACCATCAAATATATCATCTTCGACTTGTTTTATGAGGAAAAAAGCTGAAACTAAAATAAGCAAATCTATTCGGTTCAAATGGACGGCTACATGACTTACAGCTTTCGAGCTTGTTCTTTAGGGTTGCCGCATCAACAGTGGCTGCTTTAAGTGCACGCTCGGCGTCTTCAAGCTGTTTTTTCAAATGTGCGTTTTCTTTGTTGCGTTGCGTCAGTTGTATATTGCTGTTGTCTAGGCGGGCCTTGAGGTCGGCATTTTCTGTTTCCAAATCATTGATGCGACGAGAAGCTCGATCAAAGTCTGCTTGAAGCGTGATGTTACTATTTAAGTGAACAGACAAAATGTACATTAGTCAAAAAGTGGTTACTACCACCGTATAATAACTAAAAAACGATTAATTAATATCAGCTATTAAGTCCCGCAGAGAAACATAATCAGACAAAGATGTTTAACTTGAGTTTGAGCGGTATGCTATAATAATACAGCTTTAGCAGTGCAACTTGTTGTTTCAAGTTTTGCAAGATGGCACTGCATTAGATGGCTAGTCTCGCGTCCCTAACATTAAAAAAATAAGCATCCAGCATAAAACAGAACGTGTCTACTAGCTCGCCCTGAGCCTATGCCAACCCATATATCCTTAATTGAGCCTGTTTTATGTAGAACCTATTGACTCACAACACGCTTGAAGGGTGCTTTGAAAATTTTTATTCAAAGAGAGAAAGATATGCCCGTCAAATACAATACTAAATATAACACAGCTCTTCGCAATAAAATGCAGCCACAACTATCTCGAATCAACCTAATCAACAATGTCAGAACAAATTGTCGTCGACATATACACATTCCTGTCATACAATTTAATATTTTATTGTTGCGGTCTGAACTTAGTTTCCGAGTTCAGGTCCCAGATATTAGGCCTGTGAGTGAATTTGTAGCTAACTGGCCACTTCCTCAGGAGCAGTTTTATTTGGAAAAGTAAGATATATATATATACTTTATTTATCCAAATAAAATTGCACCGCCTGACTAGCCTTGGGCTCCACCCTGAAACGGCCAGTCCCAGAGCTTACATCGCCTATCGTGACATATTTACTTTATTAGGTGGCATAATAGCTACAAAAGTACAAACTAATATATATATATATATATATATATATATATATATCAATAATATATATATATAGTTAGCGTAATGTTATTTAAGTGGAAACTGGGAGAGGGTTCGATGGAAATCGATACGGTGTTCTCTCTGCCTTGCGAGTGGTAGCGTATCTGGAATTTTTTTGCTCACACTTTTATAGCATACGTTGGATAAACAGGATGCTTTAATAAATAGACAGAACATTTTTCATTTCGAAACAACTATCGGTAAGGTCACTGCATGCTATTCCTGTCAAGTATTTTGAGCTAGGTATGGAGTATCGTTAATCTACAGGTGAAAACATGTAGAGTTCACGTAATGCGTTTTTTTATAGTGATAAGATAACACGGCTAAGACATTTGATAACAGCTGCGCAACTCAAAACCACAAATTCTACATTACAGGCTTCAGGGCAGCAGCACGGTCTCATTAAGTCTTTAAGAATCAAACAACACATCCAATATTCTCCGAATAGATCCATTTTATTCATCGATACACTTCAAATATCAACTGATCAGTTTTTCTCAGTTATTGATGATGAGGGCACATCGGCACGCTAGATGAATGCACACAAGCCGAGCAAACATGATATCGATATCTTCTGATGTGACTAGTTTCAGGCAAAATATGATTTTCAAGGATTAGCATTAGCAAGTGTTTTTAAAAACTTAGAGATACTTTGCAGGGTAGAAGCCTTAAAAATAAAACTAACTATATAGTTACACACACGTGAATCCCGTCGAGAGAGAAATCCAATTCTGCTGTTCGTTCTAGGCGGAATACTTACAGGTTAGCGAATCGATCCCGTTGTTTTGTAGCATTGTCCGCTTCTGCTTGCGCGGTAACCTTATGCTTGGCTTCTTCGTCAACGAGCGCTCTTAGAGCTTGAATTTCTCGTTGGAAATCGCCCTTCACCGAAGACACTTCTGTCAACTTCTGCTCTTCGACGCGTCGAATTGAGTGCTGCAGGCGCTGATTTTCATTTTGCAAACGGCTCATGCTCTCGATGTATCGCGCCAACCTATTTAAAAAAATGAGAAAGGAAAAAAATAGTGTTAGTTTTCCTACAAAACAAATCAACTGGAGAACATTATTAGACAACTTCAATGTATAGGTGGCAAAAGACCTTGGCCGTAAAATCTCATTCATTGCAATCGTCAGACAAAAGCACAGATAAAGTAGTTGATTTCTAAATGGAACCTTTCCAAGAATTTAACAAGCGCTGCGTTTTAATGAATACAAAAATAACGATATATTTTGATTAAAGTACATGTAGAACCGTACTGTAAAGCACCACTGACTCCATTCAGTTATATCAGTTCAGTAAATACTAAACTCCGTATTGAGCTTCGTGTTAGGTTTGATGCGCTTATCCAGACAGTGAGACAATCCGTTTTCAGATATACTGCATTCCGACCAACATCGGGCTTCGCTGACTTCTTCAAAATTAATGCGTGCCGAGAATAGTCCGTTAAAAATGACTGATTACTTTTCAAGAATATTTAATCTTACTTCAATAAACACAAACTTCACACAGTAATGACGTTGCCTCTGGATAAAACTCTCGTAACATTTTTATTACGTTCGGTTGTATTTCTTGTATATGGGATTTTTCATTTTGTACTTTTATTTCATACGACGCTTTTGGGATAACCTGTATTTTCAATGTAAGTTTATTTTTATTTCTAAAACATGATGGTATTTAACAACATGGCAACATAAAATTTCCATGAGTAAACGATAACGCATTACCAGATGAAAAATAAGATCTGAATCTTCTAAATCTGTTATTTTTTGTATATCGCCATGATCAGTAAGGTAGGCAATCCTTAAACTAATGTTTAACAACAAGTCCACCATCGCCACCCTTCATTCCAGTTTGTTCCTAACACAAATTATAATCTGTTCTTGAAATTATATGAGTCCTATGCTAATTTAACTGATTTATGCAACTAGGCAAATTGGGGAACACCCCACTAAAGGCAAACAGGACTGCGCTTTCACCTGTTGCAGATTTTTACGTTTATCCATAACTAGACGTATTGGTTACGACCATGATCAATTCCACTGTACATCGGACGCTGTTATCCACTTGAAACCTATACTAAATGCAATCTTATATACGGGAATACATTTCTTGTTGATCAAAACGGTCAGAGATAAATACTGCTCAGAGAGGCCTAACTCTCCGTCCATCGTTGGTGACCCTTAAATTGGGTAAATGTTCGTTTAATACGATGGCAAAAGCGACGCTTTATATATGAACGGGTATATAGTTCCTCTTTACATCACATCCAATCGTAGTATCCCTATCGCATTAAAACAACATGGGTACAGTGTCGCTTGTTCATGTTGATGCAAAGCTATTTTGACGAACTGATTCTCTAGCAGCCGTGCGTTCTGTCAAATACTCCTCCCGTACATTCGGTCTTTCTCCATTTTCATCCCTGTACGCAGTCATCCTTTCCCGCTTCTCTCTAAAGGCCTTGTAGAGCCTTCTACTCACAACCAAAGCTCGTCGGGATAACCAAAATGCCAACTTCCGTAGGAGATGACTTTGCTGGGATCAGCGATTCCGCACTAAAAGAGTATTCTTCATTTCTACCATAAAATACATATTCTCGTGGCCATTTACTGTATACGTTGGCACCCTTTCACTTGGCAAAGTCAAACAAAAAATGACCCATGGCTGTTCATCGCAGAATAACTGATTGTATTCTGTACATCCAATGCCTCCTTTCCACATCAAATTGAAAAAACAAACAACGTTTGGGAATTCAATGCTGCGTCGTATAGGTCAAACAAAATTCTAGAATAACCGGGGCATAGTCAAGCTACAACTATCGATGCCAACCTGTCTAGTAATATTCGACGATCAAACAATATAGCTTCGCAAGAAACGGATAGAGGAAACTGTTATTAGTTGGAAAAGAACTGCACTGCATTTTTAGGAATGTGCCTCTATTTGGCATAAGTCACGGCTTTTTTTTGGATGTATTAACTGATTTGGTTGAAACTGGAAACAGGGAAAACCACAGAGTTTTTTATTCACTTAATGAGATTGTCAAAATTGTCAGCCTAGAACGTTAATGGTCTATAATTCCTCCTTTTCAAAATCACTACTCTACGTTACGTTATTAGCAGTACGAATTGGTATTACAGCATCGCTATATGTATTAGACTGATGCACATGCAATATCCGTTTGACTTTAATGTTTTTTTTATGTTTTTGGTTGCTGATTGTCAAACGTTAAATATTGGTGAGAAGCCATTTCTCTGCTGTCAGCATTCTCTTCGCATCACACAATTTTACCTTGAGTTGGGCCTTCAAAAACCAGTACGCCATGCCGTAATGACAGCGCTTCCGGTACCTGCATCAGTTCACATTTTTTCTTAAAAGCCAAAAAAGTGCAAAAGGTTTCTAGGTTCTATGTGAGCAGTGGAGAATCTTTAGCTAAGATAAATTCGAAAAGTGGAGGGAAACCTGTCCTTCAAGTCATGGTCGAACTTATCGAGCAATTTTTGGGTGGTATTGTTAGTTACAGAATCTTAACCGTACATATAACGCCTATAACGCATTTAGGCAAATTTCCACTTCCAGTAAAAGACAAATAAGGAGAGTCGTATCTCTCCTGAATCTGAATTTAGTGTGAAACTTAGCAGGTTGAAAAAAATCATGGCAACAAAGGCAGAGCTTCCTAATGCTACATAACACTTCTTTATCAGTAAATGAAAACATAGCAAAATAAGACAGAATTTAAAAACAGACATTTAATTAATTCAGCTACAAACGATCTTCCGCAAATCACACAAACCGTTATCATCAATCGGTCAATTTCAGCTATCAGTAGATGACATTTCTGCCAATATGAAAGAGGATAACAAAGTCCTGGCCCACCCTTATATCTGACAATCCATATATCAAGTAGTGTTACTGTTGATCTTGTTCGAGAGTGCAAATAGGTACTCGGAAGAAGCATTCTTGAGTAGCTCAACGGCGCCGTTCCATGCTAATGACGCTACGTGACGGCACACACTTTAAACGCTCAACACAGAAAAGTCTGTGTTGAGCGTTTAAACAATTACTTAATAATCGCTTCGTAATATAATCTGAACGCAATCAATGAAACGACAACAAGTTCTGGTCACATTGTTTTTTTTGGTAACGGTACGAGAGACGGTAGACTGGCACATCCGTTAAAGGGCTCCAGCGGATAAAATATCTGGTGTGTTTTTACATTTCGTTAACTAGTCATAATAATACAAAAAAATAAGTGCATTGCGTGCCCGATCTGGCTTATTCACGAAATAGACTGTGGATTTTAAAAATCATAATACAAAACCTATTGGTCAAGTAAGCAAATATTATTTCTTTTGTTTAGTGAAAAAAGGATTCAGTTGGTATGGCAAGTAGAAAGATATGCTGCTGGCCTTTATACATCATCTTATGTTTATATGGTACATATAGGCGTTATATCGATGCATGTACACACTGCAGAGCTGTGTTTTATATTCCGCAGTAATCGCTCGTCGCTAAATCTCTTTTGCCATGTTTTATCTGTTCCCCTCCATCCTTCTAAAAATGATGTTCGCTGGTCTTCGGTAGACTTAGACGCTAGTCCGCAAAAAAAGCAAAAAACGGTTCTTTAAACTAACAGCGTCCCACAGTGGCACGAGCGCTACAAACACCGTATTCGCAGGATTCTGTTTTTATTCCTGGCTATCCGCGTTCTTGTTTGCATGTCGTAGCTCGCAGTGGTGCTGCCGTAGCTGGCTGTGCTACGAAACGCCAGTGACTGCTACCCGACATCACGATCGCAGCTCGTTCTCTCCGCCGCCTAACGCTCGCACGGCATCAAGCTTTTCTTGCTGTTGTTATGTGGCCGTGTTGTTCTATTTCATTTGTCTGCCGCTGGCGTCGCATTTTCCTTTCTCAGAACGACAACAGCTCGAAAACTCGGCGCGTACGACAACTGGCGTCGCTTAGCTTTATCAGCTTTGTCAGCCCCTTTCCTTTCTAGACTCTCGTGGCTGCGTCGGCTACGGCTGTGACCCGCAACACAGGACACTACGGCTTACATTAGCAATGGCTACAGGATCAGCCTCAGCCATAGAAGCAACGCTGGCAAACTCGTCGTGCTGCGGCTTGAAGAGATGCACGCGCGCTTCAACTCGACACTAACAACAGTACCTCGCTGGTGATGCTGATGACGATAATAAGTGATTCTGATGTTGCTGCTAGCGACGAGCTTCATGCTGCTAGTTGCAGCTGTTCTTGTACCTATGACCTTAGCATTGGTCAGTGGTAAGCAGTGCCAGTAACAGTAGCGAACCGCAATGGCTGTCATCAATGCGAAGAGAATCAAATCTGCTACTAGGACTACAAAAGAGCTGTAAGCAATGTGAGTAACGGTGCTATTTCTGCTGCTAATGCCGCCATTGCTGTGTCTAAGGGTCACAGACGACCGTGTAGGAACAGGACGCGGCTAACTGATCGCCTCTCTAGTACAAAATACCAGTAAAGCAAAGGTTGGTTTTTCGTGGGCCTGCTCATTGTTGTCAGTCGAACGCCAAGTCAGCGTCAGAGTTAAGCAGACAGCAAGTCAGTGGTGAGCCGGCTTAATTCGTTTACGCAGTCGACAGCACCCTTTCGTTCGCGCAACGCTACCATGGCCGCCATGGTCGATAGCTCCATAAAAGAGCTATCCAAACAAGGTATACAGTGCGAGGTCAGTCGATACGACCGGCAGCATTACTATAATCATAACGAACATTGACGACCAGAAAAAGACAACAGGAGCTGAGTGGACAAGCGTTACAGATGTTCAGTGAACATATCTTTGGGAGTCATTAAAGGGGCATGTTGGTCATGAGCAGGCATGTTCTCAATATACGAGACCGAACAGGTGAGGCAAAAAAGAACAGGTCGACAATGACGACTGGTGACGCGCCAGCCCACAGTAGATTTCTGAAGGGGCACACCGGTAAAGCATATGCATAAAAAAGGCATTGGCGATAAAGGCCGCCAAATAGTAATAGCTACTCGTTATTCGTATGTTCATTGTAAATTAACAAAAAAAACAAAATTCCTAGCTACGGGGTGAGGACACCCCACAACGGTGTCAGGCGGGGATAAAACAGATAAGAGTAACAGGTGAAAAAAAATTCTCGGGGTATGCCATTATTTCCTGAACCACCGTAGTTCATCCAGCTTAAAAACACACACCGGAAACCTTATCTTACTTTTGGATAAGTTGTTCGTATGTGGCTTCATGGTATTGCCATGGTCAAATATAATTACATATCAATGTAGTAACGTTTTATTTCGATACGATTAGGTTAGCAAGCAATGCCGAACCACTTAAGCTAGTTTGTTTTCCCATACATTCTGAAGCGGTCAGTGAGCCGGTTACCGGTCCCAGAAGCTACATACAACTGCTTCTTGCGTATACGTAGTGGTCTCTTGAGAACAATTTTCTCATGCAGCAATACCATTGGTTACATGACTTGCTTCTGGCCATGAGAAACTAAACGCCGTTATATTAAGCACCAACAGGCGAGGCCGCAGGTCTTTGCTGGTGAAAATGAAACCCTCCTTACAAATGTGTCCCCATTACCACCATTATGAGGCACACTTAATTCGCCTCACCCTTTCCGTACTGTGCGCACGCAGTATACATTGCATGGGAAGGGTAAGGGTTCTTTTAGTACAATGGTACAAGTCTGCTTAATAGCAATAATGTAGTGTATGCTAACAGCACAAGCACCCTAACCCGTAGGAGTGAGGCCGTATAGGCTGGCGAACTAAATGACGACGACATCTTCAAAAAACCAATGGCAGTAGAAATGCAAACTACAAGTTGACTAGCTCGAGACCAGTGTAGGGGCTTATCTAACGAAGAGACGCACGGTTCATCCATCACGCTGGAAACCAGAGGGGTGAATCAAAATGACACCCCTTACCCATGTTGTAAGCGCTTCGAATAGCGCTTTCGTTATCCCTCTCCACCCAAACACGCCCGAGATTCGACCGAATCGAAGCCTTAACGTGGTCGTCCAGTGGCTACCAGTGTCCGAAGCTTTTAAAGTATCATACATTGAGAGACACGTAAGGGGCATAGTGTACCCCAATTGCAGCCGATGTAGAATTTATACTATATAAAGTGTTAATAATCCTTACGAAACAGACACTGCCGAAGAACAACGAGGATATTACACGATTGTTCCGATATAACCAAGTCATTGTATATGTATACGCAATGGTCGTATAATTATATGCTGTCTGACGGCTTCAGCAAAACCCGTTCATTTCCTTCTTCCTCCCTAATAATAATGATGCGTTTGATCTCGGCTAAATTTTAAGAAGTTCATATACTGTCGACCTATAATGCCATAGTTAATAAAAAAGAAAGAAAATAAAGAAATCAAGCTTAAGCAAGCACCAGATTTGGCGGACAACGCTTTCTCTCGACTAAGGTTTGGAAAAAGTAACAATAACAAATGCGTGCGTGCAATCCTATCTATAGAACGCGGGTTCGTTTGCAACCGATATTCGGCGGATGTCCGTTACGAACGTGGGGAGCCGGATGAACTTGAAGCCAATAACTGCTTCATTAAATTAGGTTGTTATTACCGGAGAAACTGTCATACTTGCAAAATGCTAATGCTCTTACCATAGCATTAGTTTCCGTAAAGCGTTAATATAACGAACCATACAGTTGGCTCGATAACGATCTATTCTTACCGTTGGTTAAGTACAGTAAGCTGTTTTTTCTCGTCATCACGAAGCAGCAATGTCGGACTCAATGGCCGTTCTGGGGTTTCCTCATCGCGGGCCGCCGTACCCGGCGTCGATGCATCAACTGGAGTCGACATGCGTCCTGTTCGCCGTACGGGCGTCCCCTTACGAGGACTCTGTCTCGACGACATAACAACAACGGCGGCGGTAGGAGCACTAGGCCGAAGCTCCCTTGCTGAGTCTTACGAGTTTTGTGAGTCTTTACTACCACTTGGAAATAATAACAACACAAGAAAACTTGCACGACACACGATAGCCCGGTGAAACAATTCAAATATTTAAGTGTATCACTATCAACACCCTGTTTTCTCCTAATAACAAACACAGTACCACAGAGCCAAGCAATTGCTATTTCTGTTGTTTAAGTTACTGCCAATATCAGTATTGCCGCCGTCACCGGCACTGGTATATGTTTCTGCCTTTTCTCACAGCACAGACGACTACGACGCCGCCGGCAAAGCACCCGAGTAAGCAGGCAGCGGGCCAGCAAACCACATACCATACGGGTATGTGTCCGCAGCTCAAGTGGCGTCCGCTTGCCGGTGCACTCGATGGATAGCTGATTCGCTCGTTATCCGTCGATTCTAGCAGTAGATGAAACACAGCAGCACCAAAAAGACGCACTGTTTGAGCCTCTGCCACTCTGACCGTGTGGAGGATACGAGATACACAAAAGAGGCCTACCCATACAACAGACAAGAAAGCGGCACCACCGCCGCGCCCAACGCCGCAACGATCGAAACCGTACAGCCACTGACGTCATAAGCCCCGCCACATTTCGAAACCGGAAAACTACTCGTCAGCCGGCGAAGTAGGAAGAGAAGTTTGAATTTGGCCGCGGGCTTTTTACATGTAACATACACAAAAGCTGCAGACACAGCCAAGGTTAATAGCTTCAGACGGTTATTTCATCTATCAAAAGCCTGAAAGGTTCAAGTTTTACGTGCGGTACCGCTATTAGGCATTTCATCAGGCCGCTGACTTCCACGACGAAACGAAGTGCCCACGCTCGAATTCGAAACCACATTACCACGTGTCCCTTAAATATAGCGGGCAAACACGTTACTCATTACTCCATCATTGGGCATAGATACTCTGCATTTCGTGCTAGCTGCCTGGTAAAATGTGCGACGGCAGTACCGCCCATAAAACTCAAAATGTTTCATCTGTCATATAACCATGTATCATCATAATCTAACCTAATCTAACTATAAAATATAATCATGCTTTTTAATTGACATTATAAAATATTGGGTAAGGCATAAGTTCTTTATCATCACTTCTTACCTTTTTGTTAGTGACATCGAAGAAATCAAAAGTTATAATTTTTGATTGTTCTCTCCGATAATTCTGCTGAAGAGCAGCCAATAAGCGTATAATTCTCAGTAAGAATTGAATTTGAATGCTTGTGAATTTGAAGCTTCCTTTCGACGGTGGTGGTCAAAACATTAAGGAAGCTTAACAGGACAATTATCAAAATTTGAAAAAATTGTAAATTGTTTTATAAAATTTAAATAGTACTTAATAAGTGTATTCATTAAGAAGGTGACGCAAAACTGTATCCCCGAAAGGAAAAGTGAAAATACGAAAACTGTTCAAGTTACTGAATGTCGAAACCGAAACAGCATGTTGGTCCCAGGTGAAATTACTTATAATAATAGGCTTATCCAGCTCAGACTAATATATTTGAAAATAAGAGTGACAGCGTTTAAAATGGCGACAGTATCTCCAAGCAGATAATCAGGTACTATAATTCGTTAAATACATTAAATAGTTGTAGTAGAGCCGAAAAAAGCTCTCCTGCACAACCTTATGAGGAAACCCACAGGGTTTTTCTACCTGGTCCCAGTTCTGCGTCGAATTCTTCCTGAACCTTCAATGCTGTCTGTTCGCCTGCCACATAAAAATGCAATGAATAATACATCATGGCAAACTACTGCGTATGTTTGCAAAACATCAAAATGTATGAGTTTATGTCCTTTAAACAAAATGTTTTATATCATAAAAACATTTTCGAACAAAATAATTGCACTGTCCAGACTCATAGTAGCAGAAGCGTTTATTTCGTCTAGTCAGGCCGGCTTATTTAGTCAACCGATAGCTTTGCTAGAGAAATCCATGTAAACATGTTTAATATAATTTTTCTATGCCTAATATTATAATACAGCCTATTTACATCAATAATATACTACACACAGCACTTATTCTCCTGAGGACAATAATTTGCCTTCAGAATATAATGGCCACCTGAGTAGTAGATCAAACCACTATTTTCGAAAGATCTTAGCCAATGATCAGCTTCTTTTATGATTTGGTCTTCTTTGGGGCTTTCTTTGCGATACTGTCGTTATGTAATGCTCGCTTGTCCTTTTTCTTAGAATTGCGTTTGTTTTTGACAGTCGGCCTTTTGTCATCTGGTTTGTCCTTTCCAAGGAGCTCTTGGCTCTTTATTAGTAGCCTTTTCCTTTTGTAGATAAGCTGACGCTCCTGAAAATCTGTTTCGTCCATTCGGATTTCGGCTTCACGAACCGCCACATTCACTTGAGCCATGATCTTCGCGACCTCATTATCGTCAACCTGTAATACCAATAACAAAAAAAGCAGGTGATAGCATAAAAACAAGGTCTATTAAAAACGGCTCGGCCCCTTATGTGCATAAAAATTCTTAATTTCCTTAACCGAATATACTGCAGTTTAAATTTATTATTACCTTATGTTTACACATTTTGACTCCAACGTGCTTTTCTATTTCGTGCACAAGTAAGATTTCCTGGGGTGCGACCAGCGTTATTGATGTGCCTCCAGCCCCAGCTCGAGCAGTTCGACCCACACGATGAACGTACAGTTTAGGTTCATTTGGTACATTGTGGTTTATGACTAATTCGACTTGAGGTATGTCTAGACCTCGCGCGGCGACATCTGTTGCAACTAAAATTTTGGTAACACTCGATTTGAATGTAGTTAGCGCTGCAATTCGTTCGCGTTGTGAACGCTGCGCATGCAACGAGACGTTTCTAAAACCGAGCGAATCCATTCCAATGGAAAGGGCTTGGCATTTCTTGCGAGTACCAACAAATATCATAACTAATCCTTTTGTGTCCTTTTCTTGGAATTGTTTGATTATCTGTACCAAATATGTATCTTTTGCATGCTCAGGCGTTAGGACAATCTTTTGTAAAAGACCATCAACAGTGGCAACCGAAGACGGTGCCATATAAAAGAATGGATTAGTCATAGCGAGCAGCTGAAGTTCTTGAATAGTCCGCGTTAGCGTAGCCGAGAAGAGAAGTGTCTGTCGCTTTTTTGGTAGTGCCGAAAAGATTGTCTGCAGTTGATCATTATATTTCCCACTAAGTAGTTGATCGGCTTCATCCAACACTAGCATCTGCATTTTCGAGAATAGTGGTTTAATGTCGTCCAGAGCAAACTCTAAATGATCCGCCAGTCGACCGGGAGTTGCAACAACGACATGCGGTCGTTGTGCAAGCTCTCTGCCCTGGTCGACAATATCACTTCCACCTACAACAAGACAATCCTTGAGATTGACTTTTTTACCCAGGATACGGAACTGATCTAGAATCTGCATGGCTAACTCTCGGGTGGGCGAAAGGACCAAGGCAAATATTCCATAAGGTTCCTGATAGAGCCTTTCAAGGACGGGTAGCGCAAATGCGAGTGTTTTTCCTGAACCCGTTTTTGCACACGCAATGCAATCGTTCCCTTCTAAAATTGGCGGAAGACAGTTGCGTTGTACCGCCGAAGGTTTTTGTATACCAACTACATGCAGTCGATCCAAAAGCCAACTGGACAATTTGAGCTCCTTGAAAGATTGTATGTTGTTGTCGTCGGACACCGGCGCTGAGACTTCGTCTTCATCACCCATCCTGGAGTAAATACCAATACACACGAGCCATCTAATGTAAACTTTCTGCAACACAGGACATCCCCAACACTCTAAAGGAAGGCGTTTACATTGGTATGGTTTGATAAAACATTCTTATTCATATTTAAGAGATTAGGCATAAAGACATTACTTGGAACACATGTGTAAATGTTCAATAAAAATGCAGATTTTGATGTGAAGATGCTTGAATTACTGCTAGGTGTTTGGCGATAAACTAAAGCAAATCAGACTGTCAAGACTCTCGTTTCGCTCTGTATATGTGTATATATCTTGGCAAAATAGAGAAAGCCATCAGTTAGCAATGAAAGCAGCCTCACTAGTATACATGCAACCGAAACGACAGCGGGCATGCTCTAAACCGGTTGATGAATTCAAAAAATTAATTCATTAAACACAGCTACGTTCCAAGGACGAAACGATTCTCTTTAACACTTTTTACCTTTTAGGAGGAATTACCGATCTCGGTTCTTAGTAGTCAATGACGCCACTGAAGGTTGCCCCCATAGCAGAAAAATCACTCTGGAAGTTAAATTCGCGGTTCGACTATCGGTATTGCGTACACAAAGAACTGGTATTCACATTCGATATTTCAACCACGTGCTACTGTCGGAACTTCTTGGCGCGAAAATTTCAAACTGAGAAACCGCCCTTTAATTTGAAGAAATGCTTTGATTTGCTCATGCGAGAACCTAAATATACCTCACATCAAGTGAATTGTATTAAAATTACTTAACACTCTCAAAAAACTAGAATTCGACTTTCGGACCAAAGTCCTATCCAGCTGATGGATTCCGCACCGCCAAGACTAAATGCAGTCCGTGTCTACACAAACAAATAAAATTTTTTTTTTGCAAGCGTAATTGCTTTCTGTCGCCGACTCTGAAAATCCAGAAGAAATTAACTTCTAACTGTAGAATTTTTTTCTGACAAACCTAGGTCTGTCGAGTGATTTTTCTGACTCAGTTATTGTTTGAGGTCGCTGTGACTTACCTCAGAACTTACGTTCTGCAGGCTCTGGTGAAGCGCATAGCTAGACCAAAGTTTTACAGTGTAAGACTTGTCAATTATTGTTGAATTTCAGCATCAGCCTAAGACTTCGCAATGGATAATACAAAACCAGGTATGTAAGTCGTTGGCGTGAGTAACTTCGAACTGGGGTTTTAACCTTACTCTGTGATCTTTAGTCAGCAGGTTTGTAGATGCAGCTTTTGGTCTTTTATCTAGTCTTACATTTAAATCATCAAGTGATATAAAGACAAGCACTGAACAATCCCTAGATGCTTTCCAGTGTTTTCTTGGAGGCACATTGCTGTACATCACAATGTATATCCAGACGAAACTGTCATTTCTTTGTTAATGGTATTTTGTATCGCCAGCTTTCTAATCAAAGAGACACCAGTCCCTAATCCACATGGTTATATCAAAAAATACGAGCGTTGTCTAGGTTTTTATTCATGCGAATCTATTATTCACTTGTGCGTTGGCCTTTCTCTAACAATTGAAAGTACTATATTTCGTCGCTTTTTTTACTTCCTGACTTTGTAGGCTGCGTCTTTACTTTCGCTAGTATCTTATATTGCCACTAGGCTATCGACTTAACTGAAATTTTCTTTAAACAATTAGTTGATTACTATTATATAGTGATAATACTGTCCGACCGTTTTTCCGTTGATCCGATTAATTACATTCGACATTGTTCGAGACTTTTTTAGATCTTTAAGTTACTTGCTCCTCAATGGCATATCTGTCAAACAGAGTGGGCGTTTCTAGGTGTTCCAGATACCCTGTTCCTTGATCGGTTCAGGTTCTCCTCGCTTAAATACGCTGCAGGCGACATGCCTTTCTGAATTCGGCTTCTTTGAATAAAAAGCTGCACGAATGAGTTACATATGTGTTTATGTGGTTATGTGAGTTCGACTATCTGTATTGCAGTGCTGAAGCTTGTTTCGTGCCAGAAGTGCTTATCGCTTCCTCACCCGAGCTTTCCTTTAACGTCTTCGCACATAACCCTGCATATTAGGAGCTGATGACCATGACGACCCAATTGATAGCTATCATTTAGTTGATCTCCGTTTTTAACCGTGATTATGTGATTACTATAGTTTTCTTATTCTGCCAGGCCTTTACATTAGCTTTAGCTTTCGTTTAGGTAATTCAGAAAAAGGTTGCTTATCTGTTTTCACATTCATTAATATGATGATTACTAAATAGGGCTCAGAGTAAACAGAGTAATGTTAATAATGATAATAAGTAATAAAGAGTTTGGTTAAGTACTCAAACTCTTGAATAGCACTTACATTCGAAATGTTTTGACCTGACTAATAAGAACATGAAATGAAAGAAATAAATACATAAGGCTAAGAAGCACAAGAATAAGAATGGATATTTTCTAAGGTCATTATATAAGTGTCGAATAACTTAAACTACATAATATAATTTTGTTTAAGTAAATTGGGTAAGTCATCAATGCTAAAAGAAATGAGTCCTTAGTAAGTTAAACTGATAGAGATATCTACGGCTGGGAGTTCAGCAACGACGAACTACTGGGAAATGCTGAACGAAATATTAATTTTTTTATGTATGTTGTTGAAGTACGCTAAACAGTTTTTTTTTTTTAATCTAATTGACCATTGTATTTTAGTTAATTTCTAATTAGGTGGCCAAATGGCATGTTTTCTAACAGGAACAGAAACTACTTTGCGCCATTACACAATATAGTATTAAATTAAATAATATAATACCGTACGTTAAAAATAAGAGGTTAATGTTTATCGAGTCTAACCGAAAGGTGATTTTATTTTCCCTTCTTAGAGCATTTTATAACTTACGCATATTCCTTTCCTATAATATTCAATTTACTGATTACAGTTGCGCTTATATTACTATTGCGTAACGGTGGAACTTCTTGTGACAAACTCAACAGGTTGCTCGAACACTTCAGCAATGGTGGTTGATGAGATGTTCCCTGAAGGAGCGGGTGCGTATGCCGACATGGAGGAAGCTGGCGGATCCTCAAATCTTCTTATGGACCTCGCCGCTTACGAGAAAAGCGTTCATCAAGACTTTTTCAATACGTTTGACAGTGACCTGTTTGATGATGACGATCTAAAATAGACAACAGTAGAAAACGAGTTAAACTACTTCCAACGGGAGTGGGTTCAAAGTTCTATATTATTTAAAATTATTACTTTGCAAATTGGAATAAAACTCGTGCTCATGTTTTGACCGGGCGGGCAGACACTGTGCAAACAAGTATAGTCTGTATACTGTATAGCATGTGCTGTAAAAAGATTAAGGAAGTACTAATAGTCCAATAAATCGGCATGCATATGCATCAAACAATCCGATTCTCATTTTCAACTTCTATTCAGAATATTTCCCACGATCTATTTACATTGAAAAGGAAAATTATTGGAGGATGATTTCCATTAGCTTACGCGGGCTTTTCTCAAGCACAGATATGAAGTTCTCTATTTACGCTGAGATGAAAGAGTGCGTTCTTGATCCTGCCGTTTACATTTTTCAATTGGAACTAGGGTGCGTTAGTTCACTTTATCCGGGCAATTAATTAAGCAATTAACTATTTGTGCGCATATTTTATATAAATTATGAAATGGGTTTGAGAAACCAACACATGGAAACTAAGAGATTATAATACTCACTTAAGGTAGTATACACAGTAATTTAAAAAGTACGTCGTTTTTCATTGCTCTCGAGTAGATTTGCATATCTTCTACTTTTAGAAACGCGTGATTAGTGGCCACGCAGGGTATTTAAGTAGTCTTGCCTGCCTAACAAAATTTACCAACAACGCTGATACTGGCTAACTCGAATTCCAGCTAGATATAAGTTTTGTGTCTCGGTTATTTTATTGGGTTTGCTTGCTGTAAGATAAGAACTAGTAACATCCGACTGTAATTAATTTAGCGTCAACTGTAACCGTTGTTTTTTTGATTTTTCCGTATCCTGTGCGCAATCGCAAGCCCACTATGCTCGTTGACCTGGTAACAAAAACTGCAGCAGTTGAAAAAGTCCGGCAACGACTGCTTCAGTACTACACTACATAGTAGATGTTTATCAACACTTGTAAATATGGCTCCTTTTTCGTCTAAACACGCCCAGAGAAGAAATCGAAAAGAAGTCAGAAAATCTCGTGAATTTCGAGTTACTAGTGTTATTAATACTACCATTATTAACTGTCTATTGATCCCGCCAGGGACCCGTCGATATGCTCTACTATTTTGCTGCGCCTTGAGCACGCAGAGAAGCGAACTAGTTTCCGTCTTTCCTCTGACATTAATCGCCGCAAATGCTGTGCTAGGTCTAGAAGCCTCGTAAGAGAATTACGTAGTGTCTATTAACAATCTGTATGACAAAAAAACAAAAGCACTTGCAGCTTCTCTTAAAATTGACTCGATCATTCTTCCATTGGATGTAGCTTTCAAGAGCGTATAACAGAACTATTGTTTATATTTGAACAAATACTATGCCTGAAGTGCATCAACCGTTAGCTTAAAATCTGCTTTATCTAGTCGCACATGCAGTGGAATAGCTGTTCCTTAATATTATGAACATCTAGGTAAAATTTCAACACGCGCAACGCGTTCGTATTGATGCAAATTGCTTCAAAACATAGGAGTCATTTTGCAGGATCTGCAAATATCAGTAAGCAGGTTTGGCAGGCCATTTCTTGCATGGGATATGTTTAGGCAGCCGCTGATCGGCCGTAACGATCTATTTCAGATTTATGGATATAGCAAAATTCGTGGACAAACACTTCAACTTTCAGTTAGATCAGAAATGTTATAGAAAATTGAAATGAGGCAATATCTCTATATACAGCTTAACTTACTATAATCAAAATCGCCACCCATATGAATAAAGCCTTTTGCAAATGTTCAACACGATATGTATTAATAAGAGTAATCGACATGTGCATGATAGCACTCTATGAATCACAAATAATATAATGCTGTTGGCATGACCGGACATCTGGCTGCTAAAACCAAATGAGAAGTTCTATAAAACTATTTATTGTTCGAAACATTTGTTAATAACCTTACTGATCGTTTATTTAAACAATTAGATATATTGTGCGTTGCTAACGATATCATGCAATTCCGACGATGGATAGGATGGGCTATCCTAAATGAATTGATCTCGTTTGTTGCGCAAAAGGAAGAAACGTCTGAACTGAACGAGATTTTTAACCAGGCCAAGCTAACTAAAGACTTTCAAAAGACTATACTTCTTGTGTGCCACTGTCTGTCCTGACGGTAAGCTAGTAGTTTAAAAATCCCAGTATTCTTAAAACCGCCAATTAATAAGGCCAGACCAATCGCACAATTTGTTGGTAAAGTTTTTTTTTTTTATAATAGTAATAAAATAATAGGAAAACAAGTTTTATGACGGCAAACGATTTTAAAAATGTTGCAAGCATATGTTAGGGACATGTTTTTATTTTTAAAAGTCTGTAAAAACCTATAATCTATCGAAAAAAAACGCCTATTACTACGCTTGGTCTTAGCATAAACATAAGAGGCCAACCTTAAATAATCGTACGTAGAGACTATATAATCCAGCTCTGGAATCACTGAAAAATGTCGTTGTTTTTTTGACATATACAAATATAAGCGAGTGGTCCTATTCATTTAAATCGGGCCGATTTACAGTGTGACATCGAAAGTCTCGTAGATCAGACGGATCTGATGCAATCAAGAACCTCGTTCTTGTCACAGGTAGCAGAGCTCATACCAGAAAAATCTAAAGCAGAACCAACTTATTTTCCCTCTCCAGACAAGCTAATGTTCTTCAAGTCACCCTCATCTTGACTTCGGAGAAAGAACAGACGGAAAGATACAGTGGAAAGAAGTATGGAGCCAAAATCCTTGGCGGCTGCTGTTTTGGCGGGTTCCGGTGGAACCGTCTGATCATTAGCCCTTTACTGAGCGGTGTGTGACATGCTCCGTTTAATATTTGCCCTTCTAATTGCCATTCCCTTGACGGCAACAACGCCGACGGCAAACCTGACTTCCGGATTATGGAACGGAATTGAGATTGACATACCCGATGTTCCTCGAAAGGTTGAAGCTTTTCTGGGGGTGCGCTACGCCAAACCACCGCTCGGAAATCTGCGTTTCAAACATCCGAAGCCCCATGCGTACAGTGGTGAGCAGGACGGCACCAAGTTGGCTGATGCGTGTATTCAGGGTAACACATTCTATATCCGCAAGGGAATCAATTTCCACTTCGAGTCGACGTCAGAGGATTGCTTACACGTGAACATCTATAGGCCGAAGGGTGTAACAGATGCCCCTGTCGTTGTGTACGTATATGGAGGAAGCTTCCTTGGAGGCTTCAACGGCTTATTCCTCTACGATCCTGAGGAATTAGTTGCTCGCCACGATATCATTGTGGTAATAATAAACTACCGCCTGTCTGTAATGGGTTTCCTTTTTTTAAACAATACGGAAGCTCCGGGCAATCAGGGACTGCATGATATTCTTTTAGCCGTAAAATTCGTAAAGGAGAATGCGCGAGCTTTAAATGGAGATCCAGATAAGTTCACCCTATGGGGCCAGTCTGCTGGGGCGTTTGCCGTCGGCTTCCTTATGGGAAGTCCTCTTGCCAAAGGGCTATTTTCGCGAGTGATACTTCAGAGCGGTACACCTGTCAGTGCTGCTCCATCTTTTTCGATGAATAGCATAAACGGCGCAGTAAGTGCCGCCAGTGTTGTCAATTGCATCGATTCGAGTCGAAAACCTGAAGATCAACTAGAAGATATTGGCCGTTGTATAAAGAATGTTGACGCTAAGACGCTGTTTGACGCAGTGAACCGAGGTTTAGGAGAGCATTATACGATAACCTTCCAACCACAATATGGTATCGACAACCTCCTGCCCGATTTTCCATTCCCTACTGATCAGTCAAAGGTGCCCCTCAACGACGACATTAAGGAGGTGTTTACAAGTACCGTAAGCAACGAGGGAGGCTTGTTCATCGAAGGAATACTGGAACGTTTTCAATTCAACGATACGTCTTCGGCTGATGATTACATCGATCTTGCGCGAATCGTTATGAAGGTCATTCTCAATTTACCTGTGGAGCTCGTACGAGACAGTTCGATTGCATACATCCCGCAGACGTTGCAGGTTGGCCATAATCTACGCTCTGCCATGGGGCGTCTATTTGGAGATCTTATTTTCGAGTGCCCAACCGATCTTTATTCCGCTTTCCTCGCCAATAGGGGTGTCAAGGTACATATTTTCTATTTATCATTATTACCAGTGTAACTCGGACAACTTATAATAACAACATAACTTGCGTTGTACAGCATTGCTATCAGCTTGTATGATATGCGATACTAAGTAAACTACGTAATGCGCATAAGAACAATCATTTGTTTATCCAAATTTTGATGCTTCGAACGTTGTATGTCGCCGTGCGTAAATTGGGTATAAATTACATTGGTTGGACGCGGCAGAAGGCTTCATGACTGTAATAAATTGTCATTGACCAGTCATCAATATCGCAAGACATTTTAAACCCAACGATATATCGAAACCTATGTGCCAAAGCCCGAACGACTTTAAAAATTTAACGTAGAACTTTAAAGCATAAAATAACGTTTGTGAATGCAAGAAATCCTGTGCGTACTGCCGTGGCTTTTCGAATGGCCAAACTTCTACAGATAGTGAAACTATAAAAGTAGTATAACAGAGTAGGAACTAATACGATTACACTGAGGATCCATACTCTTCTTTCTAGGTTTACCGCTACGTGTGGAACCAGCGACCTTTGACAAGCTATTGGCCCGAATGGACAGGTGCGACTCACTGTGACGATGTTCCCTATACAATGGGCGGACAACTGCACCTAGGTGAAAAGGCTGAGCGCTCCAATCAAGCCAGTCCAGAACTAGCACGCTATATGCGAGTGCCAATCGACGGTGACCACAAGACCTTGGTACTGAACTCTTTGAAAATGATAGCAGATTTCATAAAAAACGGGTAAGCACCATTCGTACACATTGTTCTAAAAAGATTCCAGAAGAACAGATTTAAAACATTTTTCAATCAAGAACCAATATCTTTATGTTATTTTCCTACCCCACTTACTGCCTTAGCACATTGACGTTCGTTATCAGCGGCGAGCGATCTGCGTTTATTTCGAATATATTTCGTGATATTTTTCGCTGTGTTTTCCATCGGATTTATTTACAACTCGTCTCGTTTTGCAACGGAAAGTTATTTTATTATTGGAGTTCACCAACATAACTACCGATTATTCCTGCTGTAATATTGCGGGTTCAAGATCTATATTATTGAAGCTCGACAATTGTGTATAGAACGGTAGCTAATTTTGTAATCTTAAGCACATGTCGGGACAAGCTTCATTAGACACTCTCACACACATAGGCGCGAGGCACTTTTCTTCCTGAAAGCTACGAAATAGAGAATGGAAAGTTTCAGAACTTTTTTTTTTGTATCTCTAATGAGGTTGATTGCGAAAGCGCTAACCCGGGTAATATGAAATATTCTGTAGCACTAAAGGCGCCCATGCCTGGACGCCTAGGTTGGGGAATGGAGCCTTGACACTGCTTTGGCATTACGTCAAAACGTCTATTCTTTTCCGCCGGCATCCGTCATAGTGGCTTACTACTGCAGCTTTGAATTCGCAGCTGCTTAGCATCGCCACGAACCGAGTCTGGTTTTGGTCCGCGCCGGAAACTTTGACATAAATTATGTCTTTTAGTATCCCTAATAGACATCTCTTTATCCGCCAGATAGCAACGCATCCGGTAGGGGTCCAGGAACTCCTACCCTTACGCCGTACACGCTCTTCGCCTCATCCATTGGTCGGGACCCTCCGGAAAGCTTTAAAACACAATGGTATAGCACTACGGATCTAGAGAAAGCATGGCAAAATAACATAGCAGTACTAATGCGAACATATGCGATCAGTTCAAGTACGTTTGGTAAATGTGAAGTGCCTATTATCAAGCATTTGAGCGCCTGCTATTAGCATGTAATGTCATGCTTTCAAATCATACAATTTGTCATCAACCCGTTCGCGTCCATTGAATAGTTTCAAAAGATAGCAGCAGTCAGCACTCCACTGACATAATTACGTGTCGTTTTTTTCTAATCTATGTAGTAAAAAAATATACCACCTTTGAAATGCTCCTGGTGTACAATACTGTTGCAAGCATAGCCAAACGCTGTGCAGACCTTTCTTGCGATCCAATGTATATTCAAAAATTATTATTAGAATACCGCTGGAAATTTCTGAAGACAGAATTGATATCGTTACACTGGGAATGTGCAAAGAAAAAGCTTGTATTATTCAAATGTACACTGCGCACGAATATGATCCAAGGGTGAGGATGATTGCCGGTTTATCTTGTTGGTACTCCTTTATTTTTTGAACAGATATCAACATGCGTACTATTAAAACTAAGCAGCTCAATAAGCATATTACGGTGAACTTTTGTAGTAGACTCGGGGCTAGTAGGCATCCAACGACAGGGCCGATACAGTTAACTAAATTAAGGCTCTAATATGACAAAAACCGTTCCATAGATCTGAAATTATACAAGAATCATACATGGAGGTCTCACTAGTCGTTTGATTAATTTTTAGTAATTAATATTTACAAACAGGACTTTTGCATATATTCTGGGAGAACGTCACGTCAACTGTCCACACCTACTCTGTCCAAGTAAAATCATTACGTTATATTTCTGTAAACAATCTATCTAGTCCCGGAAGAGAGGGCAAAAATCCTGTAGCGTTTACAATTATTATTATTGCGTCTTTGGCGCGCAACATCAGCAAGTCAAGGGTAGCGCTGTTCTTCAGAATCACCAGAAGCTCTTTCCACAATGGATGCAAGTCGCTACCGTTGCGATCCCCAATGTTATTACCGGTGAAGCAATTAAGTCTTAGTCAGCGTTATTAGCGGCCTCTATAGCGGTCGATATTTAACAAATAGCTTCGCCAAACTCCTTACGCACTCACTGATTGTCGCTATTAAGTTTGTGTTATCTGAGGACATCAAAGGTTCTTGAACCAACTACCAGTGAAATCACTTATCATTCAGCCCAAGTCAACTAGGCGAGGACGATGGTTATCTTCTCCGTATTAGATATGGAAATACCTTGATGTATTTACATGAATGTCGGGATAAGTTGTAGCAGGAGATTTAAGGGATAGCAATTGCCGAAAGAAAAGGTTGAAGTGATTAGGCTTGTTGAGTGCAATCTTAAAATAAATATTTACGGCGACATGTTTGTGTTCGCAATAGATTGGCGGCAAAAATACCAGTACCAATATTTCGCCATAAGTCGAAACATAAGAAATCGCCATAGTATCGCAGTGGTAATGTCTTTGCCTACGAAGCTTGGGACCATGTGAGGTGGTATAGGTTGCAAACCGGACGTAAAACACGAAAACATAACAAAAAACTTATCAACGTACAATAAGGTTACTCCATATAAAGGAAAAGTTTTTCCTTTATAATTTCTTCGTTAGCTTTCTTTCTACTCTTCAAAGACAGAAAAGTGATCGTTTATTGAGGTTTTGATGGACAGACATACCTGAATTCATTATTTTGAACATACAAAATATTTTTGTCTGGGGCACGGGTAACCTTGGTTGTGCAGTGGGCTGGCAATGAGTTGATATAGCGAATGTTAATAGGATTAGCAACATAATTCATAACGACGAAGCATTAATTTTCTGATGCCACGACGTTAATCGACGAGAGACGTAAACCTTCAAGCGTGTGTTTATATTATAACAGCGGCTGTAGCGGTGGTAGTGCAAAGAAAGAAAATCGAGGCTCTATACTTAGGAAAATTTTTCACGCAAACGTTAAAACAAGCTCGCCAATGACTCAAAAAATTATTTAGTGTTCCTGGTAGGGTTTATTTTTGTTGCTTAGTTATATAACAAATTGTACTAGCTCGTCGGGGGCTCATCACACACATGATGGCTCATAATTCAAAGTAAAGGCATACTAATATATGTATATATTAGCATACTATAATTACTAACCACTGGTATACTAACTACATGAATATGGAATCCAGCATTCGTCAAAAAATTGGTTTATTCATTCCTTTCAAAAAATAATCCTCATCTTTGAAGTTAATGAAACATTAATCGCTTAATTTTCATTGCGAAACCTACTTGGTACCTTTCCAGTATCTTCCAGGTTCTCACAATGCAAAATACCTGTTAATCCTTTAAAGCTGGACGATCTGCCACAAATCCAGCAACGTTGCCAGTACAACGACACTAGTAAATCAACTTGCTAGTAAATGCTATTGATTATTGCCTAAGCGCAAACGCTCCGTATCTCATAGCTGGGTGCGAGTACCACACAAGTTGGGCACTGAAAAAGAGCCGATGTTCGCGACTTAATTTTCTAACGGACGTTACTTATATGGGTCTATGTGCAGTTCTCAGCGAAGTAGTTCAAACTTAACAGGGCTTAACAGTGTAACAAATACATTACCTAGAACAGACTGATAATCAGCGTCAGATGATAACAGAGGATAACGTCACGGCGTTTTGCAATATCCATAACACAGATACAATTGCGCCACAGTCCAAGTACTGTTTTGAGACATACTTGATTAAAGCTGAAAACTCCCTGAAGCTGAAATCTATAATGCACCCATCTCAAGTATTACCTTTATAGATAAGAAAATGCTTATTTATGGTGTGTTATCGATGCCACGTTTATGAATTTCGCCCTAACGGTTAGAATATGGCGAGTTGAAGCGGTCTATAATTACGATACGTAATTGCTCTATATTGTCCTATGGAAGCATACACTGAACGGGTATGCTTTTTCTGTCGAAACTGTTTTTGAAAATTAATCAAAGACGGATGCAAAGGTTATTTATTTAGGACAAAATTGAATTAGTTACCCGCAGAACTTTCGATTTGGTTTGTTAATATACACTCTAACCTGAACAGATACACTGACGGCATTTCGTGCTTAATCCAAGAACAGAGGCAAAAACGAAAGGACGGACTTGGTAAGTCAGTTGCAAGAGAAATCACGGGATTACTTCAATACCTTTTTCTTTTTCCGGATCTGGAATAGAGGAGGATTGGTTTTCCAAACGAAGACGGTCCTGTTTAGCGAAAAATAATTCAGCTGTAACATACCATTTCTGACGGTGTTTAGCGGCATGGGTGGAACACACCGGGGAAATACAAAAGATGTAATGCTCTTATATGGGCTTATAGACTTTGTTGTGAGAATTACTTAAACCATAAATAGATGCAGCGAAGAAATCATCTTTTTATTCAGCCCCCTCTTAGTTAACTTTTTGGAAAGATGCCGCGGCAATGCCTGATCTATTTTATTGCCTTGTATTTTTCCGATAAAGTGATATTCAGTAGGCAGATTATGTTACTGATTTCATTTCAGAAAATGATTGCCAAATTTCGCTCCTATTTTAAAAGACAGATAGAAAAGTATCGCGTATGTACTTCACACGTGGCACACAGTTTCACGGTGAATTGCTTGCGCTGGAGGTCATTGCTTCTTAGGTCATTGATTTGCTCGCGGTTTCTTCTTGCATCCATTCAGAAGCACAGTAACACAGAGCTGAAGTTGCCCTCAGTAAGCCAAAAGAGTCATCATACATACGTTACGTCATGCCGGATTGATGTAACAGTTCGTTCTTATCTCAAAATTGCTACGCCACTTTGAACAACAGATGAGCAGTGAAGTCTAGTTGTGCTCTGTTTAATGTACAGATTTGCCCAGCCTTGGATTGTACATTTATGAAGAAGCAGAAGAAAGTAAGACAACAGGTTAAAGATTTTGGAAACTTATTCTATGAATGAAGGGGAAACGGAATTAAGGTGGTATGTCCGAGCATGGTGACGAACTGACCGCGTGTAGACAATACAATACAATACAGGTTTATAATTGAAATATGCGGCGATTTGCAGGCGCTTAGAGCAACAGCTTTCACGATTTCAACAAACAAAGGTCCTTAAATTAGCACTGATTACCAAAAAATCACGGATTGGTGCCGCTCGAGTACCAGTATCTGATCTTTTAATATAATATAAAGATAAGCCTCCCATTATTCGCCTGAAAATCGTTTTTCCGCTGAAATCCCTAAGTGCAAGTTTTTCTACTCACCCATCTCTGCGGTAGTTGGCAATAATGTCGGAAGCCAAAAATCCTAAAGCTGTGTATTCCATAATAGCAGATTTGGTGATTACGGGAGAGGTCCACAAAAATATTATGATAATGGCTCGATCAATGCCATGCGATGGAATAGATTAAAGGCAACCTTGCTAATCAGATGGAAACAAGTTTGTTTGAACTATACGAAAATAACTTAATATTAAACTGCTCTTCGTTGAGCTTACTGATATACGATCAACGTGCACAACGAGCAGAAATTGGATATGTTAGCACTTTAGCTAGAAAGTGTTGCTTCGACACGTGGAAAAATACTAAACCGCGCGTTTGAAGTTAATTATGGATCCCATTAAATGCACATAGACAGTGTCGCAGTACCCATTTTGAACATCGAGCCAATTCAAAATTTCCAGAATATACGATGTTCTTTTTCAAAGTTATTTTTATAGAGATAAGGACGTAATGAATACATAATAACAACGAAATAAAAATAAAACCAAGTATTTTTGGATTTTCGTTCAGTCTTAAATCTTAATTAAAGGGCAATCTTACAAAACGCAATCATAACCTTCTAGACTTCGTCCTAATCCGTTATAGTAATGTCGAATAGAAAAAAACCGCTACTTGATATATTTCTTCAGGAATCAATACGATATAACCGTGATTGGTTCCCAATGCCTGCCTGTCAGCCAGAAAGTAGCGTTTGCACTGATCATCTATTTTGTCTTCGGCGCTGAAATGCTTCCGAGTAGACCTTGATATAATTGATGGTGAGTGAAATAATCTGTTGGCTCATATCGAAAACACGTGGATCCGATAAGGCTAAGACATAAACAAATTATTGCAGATACATATATATTAAAAATACATAATAAGAAAAAAATAGACACAAACAAATAAAGAACTTTCTGAAGTCTAAATAAGGTAGCGGAGCTCTGCACGAAGTAAGGGACCTTTTTGAGTTTAAGCAGACTATCACAAAATTTTTATGAATCATTGCTGCTGATATTTTTCTTTGTAAATACAGTGCCACGCATAATGATAGATGCAGCTAGTTGAATTAGCATGCGGAAATGCTATTAGCGAGATTGCAGGCAGTTTATGCACATCTATCTGTAAACAAGCACATATTCTTGAATATTTTTCTTTAATTATTTATTACTATGAATCATTTCATCAGGCTAAACTAATTGTGAACATAATAAGTAATGAAAAACGAAAAGTATTATCACCGAAATATTGCTCCAAATTATACTCCAAATCCAAACTTCACTTATGTTGAAAAAAGAAAATGTTTAATTTTACGGGCGCGGATAATAATGCTTGTGAGATTTTATTTGCTCTTTTAAGAATACCTTCGAGACCCGACGGCACCGATTGGCCTCTGTACACTCCAACCGAACCGCGCATGCTCCGGATAGAGGCTTCAGGTTTCACCGAGATTACGGGGCCGCGATCGGACAAGTGTTCGGTATGGGATGATTACCTTCATAACATGTAGGTGTACTTTTTTTTTTGTTTACCAATTTATGCAAAGTATATGCGGATACAAATACAAATTGAATATACAAATTTATATGTAAAAAAAAGAAGAAAAGATGAAAAAGGTTGAATATTATTCACTGTTGAATGGGTGCCCTTAAAGTTTCGCTCGTTTTGTCATAGTCGGTGTTCAAGGAAGAGCATGACTATCGAACGTGAGTGACCATGTGAGGGCTCTGTAATGTGTTTGCAACTTGCTACTAAGAGATCATGTGGCAGTGGCATGGCGAAATAAATCGACATTATTAAATAATGTACAATAATAATATCTGAGATTACGGTAATGCGATTTTACTGCGTTAGGACAAACCTATTTGAGCAAATCGTAATGAAAATCGAAATTGTTTGACGACTATATTATAACAGCGAAGAGCGGTATACATTGGTGCACCGACGAAGAGATGATCCTGTTGCTTAATAAGCTCGAGAAATCAAACTTACAGAAACTGTTCTTGCATTTAATCCTATTGAAACAGGAAATCTATAGAGATCGTATCACAACTTAGGTTTTTTTAGATGGCATATGTTAACTGAGCGACCTTCAATGTATTGTGTACTATAAAAAGATTTCGCAACAAGTTTTACGAACTGCCGTGTGAGGATGCCCGGGCACTAACGGCTAGTTTAATTATCTGCTCTGGCCATTCATATTTTCCAAGAGAAGATTTTAAGCTAGCGTAAGAAATGCAAGTTAACAAAAAATGTTAGCAACGTTTTCCATCAATCTGCACTTTTTAATTCACAAATATGTCTATTCACCTCACGTACAGCACCGCAATATGATAACTGTATAATCAAACTTTTGTGTCACTGAATGTTGCAAGCCGAATACAGAGATTAAATCAATACGAACGTTTACTACTCACATCGGTGTGTAGTTCGAGGCAATTAAAACACTTGAAGTGCTAAAACCATAGCAGAGTAGCGCATAAGTCCCTACAGAGACTTGGATCTGTCAGACTTATAATTCAAATCTTAGTTTAAACGCGTATACAAGCCTCAGTTTTTGTTTACTCCTTCTCGCTATTCGTTTGTAGAGTCGCAGTTAAGAAACCCGGATCAACATTTGACTTCAGTGGCAATAATGCCATACCTCAAAAAAATACTGTTTCACGTCGACCTCAAAAATTCAAGAAGCTCCGTACTACATCGGCGGCTACACCTGCCCAAATCGTACCTTCTACAATGGTCATCCATTCGGTGTCGCTGATAGGTCTAATACTTCTTTTAAAGCAAAAGGTCTTATGGTAGAACAAGGCACAGCGATGGTCAATTTGTAAATTTTACTACTGTATATGTCCTATATTTATTTGCGTAATAACGACATGGCTACAGTTTCGTGCAATGAATATATAATTATAAAGATGGAATCATTTGTTCTGTAGTGAATTTCAGTTGATAAAAGTTAACCAACAGATACTACAATGTTATAAGTAAAATGCTGACATTTTCCGCTATTTTTTTTTAAGACAGAAGACACTACGAGGATCGACGAAGAATAATATATCTAATAAAGTAAAGAAAGAAAAAGGTGAAAAATGTAGGTATACGTAAAATCCTCTTACGAAACGACTGTACGAAAATGATAATGAAAAGGAATAGTTTCGTCCGCTATAATTATAATTTAAGGTTTACCTGAACTTCCATAATTGAATGCGAATACCGCAAATTATTTAGGCTCTTTTGAGTAAGCGTCTAATTCGAAATGTCTAACGGAAACAATTGGCACGAGCATCAGACTGATGAAATGGAACGGAATCGTACACATTTTTCCATTCTTAATGCCCTACGTAGGTTTTAGGCGAGGAATCAAGGCTATATCATTTGAAATTTCACACATTGTGACTTCTGGCAAGAAAATCACAAAGCTTGTTCTCAGATTACAATTCTTACTTAATTACAATTTCTTTGGTGCACCTGAATGAGAGTAGTCCTTTATTTGAAAGAACTTGGCACCACACATCCACTTTAATCTAATAAGTAAATTATACAAAGAATAAATACAGCCTAAGATAAATCAGGCTATTGATTTCATATCTGCGATGAAGATAAGTGGGGAAATATACCAAGTATGGTGTGCAGAACACATTACGCTCAACCCTGTTTTAAACCAGTTTGAAAACTGAAACGGAGATTTTTTTATAACGCGAAACAGTGTATTTAAAAGTATCAAAGAGTGCTTCATTCATGTACCTGGCTTAAGCTTATAATTTATTTGGCGAGTTTTAGATATATATATATATAAGCGTCAACTTATCTTTAAACAGATTGGGCAAAGATTTTAAATGTTGCATCGCCGAAGCTCATTGATCTTTCAAATTAGCTTAGACCAGGGCTCACTTTGAAACCAATTCAAACAACACCTAACAAACATAAATCGCTATTGATACAAAAAAAAGATTCTACTACAAAAGCACGCTTTGCTCTTTATTTCTCTTCCGATGTCTATTTACAACTTCGAAACAGCTGTGCTTCTAGGCTTCCTGCATGCCACTAAAGCTTCGTAATTCAATCTTCAATTTCACATGAACATACTTATTGATGCTAACGCATAACACACGCGTAATAATATCATATGAAGGCTCTAGGAACCAAACATATATTTTCTTCACTTTTTCAGTATTTCTTATTTGTTCCTTCACGTTTATATAACATTCTGTTTGTCACCTTTTTAAACCATTTAAACAAACAATTGGTCGTTTCAGTAAAATGATACCTATGGATCAGTATTTCAATCCTTTTGCGGCATTTAATCTTAGATATAATATTATACTATAACGAAATACCGATGCATGTAGGATGTTGTTTCGTAGCCTTTGAAACTATGTACTGCTTTTATCAGGGAAATTCTTCGCTCAATTAATATACAAGAGCATCAATATCAGGCTGCTGAACCGGTATCTGTCGATCTGGGGACGATAGTAATAAAATTCGAAGCCGATCCTGTCATTTTGTATACCTCCGTCACATTACATTATGTACACGTTATTATAAATGTCGCTGTCATCAAATGAGCAAGACTAAATCACGTTAGTCTACGAGCGCTGAACAAAGAATGAGGAGCCTTTCGTTACCTCTGCACTGACGGCCGTCGCGCCTCACTCGTAGCTATGCAAAACTTAACGCGTTCAGTCATCTAAAATTACAACGCAATCGTCGTTCTCCATCGATTCTTGATTTTGAAGCATTGCTCTGTTTTGATTATCGTCAACATTTGCAATGTTTATTTTTCTCGATTTATCGTTATTGAGGAGCTTCACGACCATGTCTCGAAAGGAAGCCCGTTTTCGTTTCTCCGGTTCGAAGGCTGTTTTTTCGAAAACCTCTTGTTTTCGTTTTCGCGATTTAATCGCTTTATTCTGAAAATGGTTGCAAAAAAGCGAACTAAATCATCTTTTTTTATATATGCTAAATAACGTCATCGTTTCAAGCTTACCCTTATTATTCCGAAAAAAAAAACCCTCATTAATCGATAATTATGAGTGGCCACAGCCCTTTCAAATCTAGATCTCCTTGAGACCTACACTGGTAGAACGAAATTCACTACTATTCGTTCGTTACATTTTAAATGGATCGTTTTGCCATGCTGCGGTGACTGCAGCACCACGAAAAATTGCTGATATGACGATAGTGGATCATGTGTAAATGTGGGATTCAAAAGTATTTTGTTTTGATTGTATTGGTTAACACCATATACATGTGAATTGCAAATTACGCTTAGTACATGTAAATATGATATACGAAGCCGGAAGATTTATTGTTTGATAAAAGTTAAAGAAAAGTTTAGCGTTGATAACTTACCTTTTCCTCATTCGAAATTGGCCGGATACTGTTTGTCGAAATTCGATAACTTTCGCAATTAGGATTCTCTTCGAGCATGTTTTTTGTGAAGTTGCATTGTGTCAAAGTACGAAGTTCCACAAGCCGGTTACACACAGGGCATCGGCCCTTTGGGCGTCTCATTTCCATAGCGATAAAAGCATCCAGATCAAAGCACTCCAAATGCTGACACATTTCAAAACGCACTGGCGTATTTATGCGAACAGCTAGCACTAGAAGTGTATAAAGCACAGTTAGTAGGGTTACTCTTCCAATCCATCTCAACGCGCTACATTGTAACTTCTCGCGTTTACTTTCATGGCACCTTCAGCGAAACTCACGATTACGGTGATTAATAACGTACGAACAGATAACAATCAAAGGCTTGCATGTTCTACTAGATCGGTGCAGTGGTTTGGACGGCTAAACCTCTATCTAACAAGGCCAGAAGTCGCTAGTTGAAGGCCCGGCAACGTCATATATTACACCACATGGGTGATTAGATAAAAGGAACGTTTTATTGACGACTAGATGACACGTTATATAAGAATATATAGCTCTGCAACGTCATAATCACATTCGGTTTATTCAATGTGGTAGCCTATCTGCTGATGGTTTCGAATAATGTATTGAACCATATGAACTAATCAGAAATATTGAATTTAAAAGGAGCATTACGATCATACTCACGTGGGCATTTTAACGAGACAATCCATGAGTCTATTCCGGATCCGACAAGACTCGATTGCATCTTTTTAACAACGTCTTTACCAAACGGTTGTGTGGCAAGAATTGATCTGGCAAATAACCACGACAATATTAAGCAAATTTAACATCGATGGTCTAGAGATACTGTATAGCTATAATGAAATATAGATGAATGATTTGGATAGGTCATACATACCGAGAAAACTAAATTGCACGTTGGTTCAAAACTGTCGTCCTGGCCCGGGAGTGTGAAATTAAATTTTTACTATGTTTCGTACCGATGAAGAAAGCAAAAACATACCTGCGCAGAGTAGGCGCCTCGACATGACGAGATATAAAGAGCTCCGCAACACCCGACGCGCGTGAATCCTTGAGAAATTCTAGTTCTATTTCTATCTCGCACATGAGGGGCCCTTTTTCGGGCGCGTTTTCTAACACCATGGTTGTTATGTCAAGTGGAACTTCGTTGAAAAAGCAATCTGTGAAGGTACCATTAACATTAGTTATTACCACGCATATAGATAGCACAGTATATATTGAAATTCGTTTTGTAGATAGGTAACGGAGTTGATATTTTTAAAGAATTTTTGATGGCGATGAAGGTTGCTGTCCCATGGGCGTTCCGCTAAATATATTGATATTGTTCAGGCTATCGAAGTAATTTCTTTGGCCTTAACTCGACAGTGTTCGCTCTCGACCCGACATAGCTTTTTAAAAAATTTTTTACGCGAACATCATCGAACACTAACATATATACGTTTAGATTAATGAATAATTCAAGTCTGTTTTTGTTTATTGCCCTTCATTAACTTTTTATTTTTAATTTTTCAGTTGGTGATGGCCAAATCATATATATAAAGTACGGCACCTAAATAGAGGCAAACTAACGATTTGCATACGTTCAACTGCTCATTCCAGTGCCAGACAAAAAAAAGCCAGGTTTTTTTACAGCAAAATAACCAACTTATTATAGCAAACAACAGTGCGTTTTTTTTTACGAAAATTTTATCAAATCTTTCCGCGCTAGAGGTACCCCACCAAGATCAACAACTTTATTTTTTGTCGGAAATGGACGGTTTTCGTTATCGCTAGGTCTCATGTAGCCTCTAAAAAATTCGAGAGATGAACCGAAAGATCCTCAGTAGGTTTAGATTTAGAATGCTCGAACAACAATCGAAGTGTTTTCGAAAAACCCTTTTTGATATACCAAGGTTTTTCCTACAGGAATTAACAGTCGTCTCATAGAAAAGAATATCAATTGCCAATTGAATCATCCAGATAAGCTTAAATTCTTCAATCTTTGTGCGCCTTTTTAAGGGGTGGGCCATTATGAGGCATTGCATTTTTATGATACTTAGCCTGTTGTTGACATAACAAAATTCCCTAGAATAATTTATTTGAACGATACTTTAACGAGTTTACATCTATCAATGTCGCCTGACGAATATATAAAAATTATTTGTAGATTTAATAAAGAATGTGTTTAAAATGATTAATTAGTTGCTTAGGTCTCAAGTTGTAGCTGTAATTGCAGTGGATGTGACCCTAATTACCTAAACATGACCGTCAGTAATGACGCTTTAGCATTGACCTTATGATGGAAATCACTGTTCGTTTATTAAACTCAAAAACAGAATCTTTGTTTAGAAAGCACTCCTTTTTTTTGAGCTACTTAGGGATCATTGTGAAATATTAATCGTGTAATGTAAAATCGAAATTAATTAATAAAAGTCGTAAGTGTTATTTTAGCTACCCAACAAGACCATGTACGTTGCATATTATTATATATATCCATATATATAAATTTTGTGATCTAGAAAAATACAAGATAGCAACAGGTTTGCAAAGCAAAAAACGTTTTCCTATGATATATACCATTAAACCACTATTAAAGAAAAACTTGGAACTCCTTACTAATGCACCAGTCTAATATATTTCAAAACTAATATATAAAGCTTCTATTGTCCTATTACGTAAAAATAAGAAGCGAAAGGCTTCTTTTACTTCCACAAGCGTGATGTGCTGTTTTCATATCTCTATCATTATTTTATTATTATTCGTAGTTCTTGATGCCACGGGGTCTTACATTAAACGCATTGTATTACCTCACCTTTATATTTCACCCATGTTGGCTTGAGACGTGCTTCCAAAACCACTGAATTAAACCTTCTTCGCGCGACAATCTCCCCGGGGACTGGTTGTACATCATTGGATCGATACTGCGAATTGTTGAAATTGATAAGAAGACGCAAGTCGACGATGGCTTTCTCCGTCAGTTCTTTTCGCTGACAAATAATTAAATACAAGTTGGGTTTTTTTAAATACATACATTACACGAGTAAGATGACAAATATACTGCTATTGAGTGAAACACATTTATCACTCATAATAATTATTTTTCAGCGTATCTCTTTAATAAAGTTGAGTGTGCGTTTCTGACCCGCGTTTCCGACACTAGAGGTAAGTAGTACAACTTTATGACACCTGGCTTATTTGGTTATGGTTGTGTAGTTTGAAAATAGAGCTGTTTTCAGTTTATGAAATGACGAAATGAATGCAAAAATTCATTAGCTTCACCTACAAGTTTCGTTTTTTAACTGATGAACCGATTGGTTACAATTTCTATAATTTATTTTCGTGTCGGCTCTATAGGTTAGTACTGTTAATTGATCAACTAAAGAATCGTTCAACAATAACTTTTAAGTTCCTTAAGAATGTGGTTGCTGCTAATTACTGTTGTTATACTATATATCTTATAGTACTGATGTTAGTTGCTCTAAAGGACTGCGCTCTTGGAAGTACCTTTCTAATATACTGCTTACAAACTTGACCTACAAATTTAGTTGAAATTTTAATCATTGAATTTGTCCGAACTTCTCGAAGTAACACGGATCGTGAAACGGGGCCACCTGAAAACAATAATAAACCGTGAATTAGAGTGGCTGAGAGGAACCAGGCATGATAGTCCAGATGAAAAACAAAAGCAAGTATATAAAACACGATTGAAGTAGCTATTACGAGAATTAGAAAATGCGCTCCGTGCTAAGATTACATTTGAGTACCACATGCATTAATTAGTTTGATCGCTTTTTATGATAGGGTACGATGCTGCATGGTAAACTGTAGTATGTTGAATAACCCACATATTTCTGTTAGCGTCACTTACATAGTCGTAGATAGGGAAGAAAATCTGGAATTTTAGGCTCCATCTCGTGTTGACGTAGTGGTGGTGCCTGAAATGTTTTCAATGATTTCATTGTTATTTCATCTATTTTATTGTAATATTTTATATATAGGAGCAAACATAGTGAGTGGTATACGGCTATGCGTAGTTATGCTGATTTTCAATATATTCTCTCATAGGTCGGTAGGGAAACGCACACTGCAATATTTCGTCACAAAAAGATTAACAAGTGATTAAAAACAATAACACCGAAAAACGCTTCTGCTATCGCCATTTCGTTCTAGTGACTTTAAACATTTTAAGTGCTAACACTAAATTGTCTAATGTAAATTACAACCTACAAACCATGCACACAAAATGCATACTAATAACTACACCGGCCTATAAATCTTTTTGGGATCACTATTTGAAATCTTGCTAACGACGTAACTACACAAATCGTGTGAATAATAATATCTTTATTCACACGGTTTACATATAATAATGTCGGTTGCAATTCTAGCTGTAACTGGGTGCTAACTCTCGATTGAATCGCAGAGACACTTTTGCTAAAGAAAGATTTCCACCCGAAATATTACAATTTATCTCTATGAGCTTCGCTATGTATGTTCTCTTGGTGAACATACATTGAAAATATTTCTTATACACTCAAATCGTGTCTTCGTGAACGATCTGGCAGAGCAGAAACTACGATCAAAATGAGATAGTTTTCGGGTCGTTGCTAACTAAAGATTAGGGTTCAATGAAAATATTTTTCGGATTCATGCTTCAAAACAACCCGTCCGAATCAGATGTTAACCGTTATATTCATATGTAGGGCATTTTTTTCTTTTAGATGTACATTGTACGAGACATCGACTTTTTCCAATCCACGCCACTCTACATTTCATGGTAATCGCACTTGAACTCTCATATCATTTTTGTGCACACCGCATATTGCGGCAAATCCAAATACTGTCACTCGAATGCAGAAATGGCGGCATAACTATAACAACGTACAGTCTATTGATAACTGGACGAATTCAACAATCAAAACCACATGTTCTAGCACCTAAATAAAAAAAAAGCGGAGTCCAAGACGAACCACTCGCACCCGTCTTTTACCTTAGATACTCGTTCCTTAAATACGTTTACTTTAAAAATTATTCACTTCAATATTCACTCTGTTAGAGATACTCTGGTCATCAATTCCATATATAAAAAGTCAAAAGCGTGTTTTTCTCGGCTCTAGCGTTGACTTAATTTACTTTCGGTTAAAAATATACCTCTTGATATAGTAACAAAGGTTTACGATGTAATCAAATCTACTCAGTAGCACACTTGCGCATTGCCGAGCTGTGAGTTACTACGGTTCATTTTGTTGTGCAATATAGACTTGTTTCGACAGAATAAAATACGTGATCAAGGATGCCTTCACTATAATTTATTATCCCAAAGGACAATCACTTGACAAAGTTAGGAAGCATACAAGTCGCTACGTTATATAGTCGTTTTTGATGCGATAAACACTTGTAATTTAACTATGTAAAAGCCATTGTATATAGAACACGCAACGCTTTTATATATATCTTGAAGTATTCATCTTTGTGTTGGATTTTATCTCTCTCATTGATTTCGTCCTATTCCATAGACAAAGTTAAAAAGAATTTATGTGAGCTTAATAGGCGAAATAAATTATCATGAAAATATTTTTTTTTCAATGACTAGCTTTGATATTTTTACACAGCTTTTTAGTACATAGCCCAATTGCCCGGCTGCAGAATCAATCATACCTGATTTTTTTTTTAATTAAATAGCGAAGAAGTAGACTTGAAACTACATAAACGTATCAAGAATCAGGAAACCACCAAACGCACATTCATAACTATTAAACATTAACCAATATACTCACTAACTTTCGTATCACAACTGCGACCATGTTCATGCAAGTTGCAAACACTTTCATCTCATGGTGGATAAATAAAATCATGTACCATAGACCCGATATCAAGCAACTGGTCGCCCGCCATGCTTTAGCAGGTAAACAAACATTTCGAAATCAATTGGTCAGTTTGAATGGTAAAAATGGCGCGAAGTCAGCATGTTAATCTGGGCTGGTATTTTCGCCTTGAAGACGCTAACGATTAGTGGATTACAATATGCGCAGCTGACTTAATTACGTAAAATTGCGATACATTGTCATTATAGGTCAGCTAGGTTAACTAGCAAGCTGACAATGAAGTTATAAAGGAGTATACTAAAATATTTTTCAAGGATTTATTTCAAATGTTCGTGAGTTTGATTATTTTTATGTACTTTTTTTTAAAATTTGCATATCTTAGATCAATTTATCTCTTAAAATGATAAATCTACTTAATATATTTGCGAATTTTTATCGCATCGAAATATTATAATGCTTGCAATTCTATTGGATTATTAATTATTACTTGAACTTATGATTTATAATATCTAATTGCTAGCTTAAATATTAACTACTCTTCATAAATTGCTCCAGTGCGCCGTATAACTTATTGCTGTAGAAAGATTATCAACTCCAGGCAGAAAAACTCCAACAAGAACGGCACCTGTAATCACTAACACAAATTGATTGTCTGTGTCGCCTGAAATTGATAGCCGCTATAGTGTTGCTAAAATGTATTATACGTGAAGTTGCATCTTTGACATCACTAAATTCGACGTGGAGTATGTCACACCGCGCGCTTACAAGCAGTCGAAGGTGTGTATTCGCATATCATGCCATAACATTATATACACACACCAATGATATCCCAGTTTATTTAATATACATGCATGGTTATTTGCTGCCTTACTGTGATCAGATCGGAAAATGTATGGGAAAAATAATGAAAATCTACGAAAGAGGCTTTTAAAGCGTTGGTTTGTAAAAGTCTGCAAAACTTGTCCGTTACATTAATAGGCGAAGTAGAAACCGATTCTTTAAAAAGCCCACACAATGATCCATGAAAACGTTCTGTATGCTCCAAGGATGATTTCAGTGTTGCTGGAACATACAGGGCATTGATCATCATCAGTTGAAACCTAAACTTAAATTCTTAATTTTTGTTAACGGTGACCTCTACCTGCTTCTACTTACTTTTACTACTAAAATCGCATAATATTGTTAACACTTGCGTTAAGTTTAGGTTTCAACTGTGTCGTAGATGGATCAAAGGATGGAAGGATAGGCACAAGTCTATCAGTTAGAGATCAACTTTAACAAAAATTAAGAATTTCCTTACTGAAGAAAATATGTCTCGAACGAGCAAATGATGGAAGGTTATGTTTAATTAGGGAAAACAAATGTATATAATCCTTTTGCGAGGTTTTCGTGGAAAAACATAGATACAAACCTCGTATATTCCAAGAACTAAAAACTTACTTAGATATTATACATGGAGAGATCACAAACTTGAAGGAAAAGACTTTTTAATAGTTTCGTATTTGCAGCTAAGCACACCGGAAGCACTGCGTTTCGTCGTTTGAGATGTACTGCGAATGTAGTTTTCATTGTTAGTGTCATTTGAATGGGTAACGCTGCTTACCAGAATTCTCTGATTGTTTCATGCCTAGCGATATTTTCCAATATAGCACCAATATGACACAAAAAATATCTTAGAGAAATGATTTATTACGTGAGTGCCTTCTTACAAAAAATATACAACTCAACCTGCTGTTGGGAGCACAGCGTTAACACGAAAAATATTCTATAATGTTCATGACATTGTAAAATATCTTTCGGACTTTCCGCCTATTTATGGTCTATTTCAGTGAGCTTTATTTCAGTGTCTTTTTAGTGTATTGCCGCCTTCCTGTATAACGGTGATAAGAAATCATGCCCAATAATAGTTAGCAATATAATAATTAGTTTAATATCAAAGAACCTAACGTTTTTTGAATGACACAAAGCTTAATTTTCTTAGACTGTCCATCAAAACTTGATTGAACTATTTATAAGGTTGATCACAAGATTTGCTATATACAGCACGTTTGCCCATTGAATCACAGACGCCAGTTTCTCCTATTTTCTTATAGATTAGCCCTTTCTTTGAAGATTGCATGGCACAACGAGTACAGCGTACTCATTGTGTGTTTTTGCATATTCTTTTTGTTCTTTTATTTTTCTCTTTAGCAAGAAAGCTCTTAAACGACTCATATTCTTTTTGCTCATCGTTACTTTCTTCCTGCTCGTGGGCAATATCTTCTTCAGAATCGGGTTCTTCAAGGTCCAGGCCATAGCTCGGACGAATTAGTATCTCACTACCAGGTTCCTTCTCCGGGATGGCATCTACGTTACTCAGGACTGAGTCGCCAGAGGATATTTTGTTCAGAAAATCCTTTTTCTCTTGCTCAAGTCGTTGGTTCTCTTCCTTCATCATCCGGTCATATTCAGGTTTGTATTCAGTCTCATATTCAATTTGAGCTTCGTCAACCGCATGGAAGAACTCATCACAGCCAAATCCCGACACAGCCGAGCATCCGACGGATTTAATATTTTTGTAGAATTCATCGAGAACAAGGCCAAGTGATGAGGCCAATGTAGAGATGTATGAAGTTTCTTGACGAAGTGACGTTTCAAACGCCTCACCATCACGCATCCATTCTTGAGCATAGCTATGTGAGACGACGTCGACCTGAAAATAAAAAAAAAAAAAAAATATATATATATATATATATATATATATATAGCATGTTCGTATATTTATGTGCATCTGGATCTCGAAAACGCAAAGATAGATTTAAACCATTAGCTCTTATCCTGAGCAAAAACACTGATACAATATTTCCTTATCTAGATTACTCCCTAGGATTTCGTTGAATATCATACCTTGTTCATTGCAATAATGAACGGTAACCGAGTCTTATATAGAATGGAGCAAGCGTAAAGCATGTTCGACATGAAAGTCACTGGCTTTGTTGATCGGACTACATCCATGACATATATCAGAACGGTGGGAAAAGCCGAAGCTAAGGCTCGCGTAATGATATCTCCCGAAGCGCTCCATGTGAAGACCTCGATCTGTCCTGGCGTATCAACAAGGACGATGTCATGCTCTGATGAACGTTTCTGCAATAGCTCGATGACCTGCGTATGCGAATAATAATCAAGCCGTTGTATGAGTCGTTTTGTGTATTTATTCACTAAGTATGTTACATTTCATTGGAGGAGTTTTTTAAAACGTGTTTCTATAGAGTGCATCAAATAATCTCAAGTCTACATAGATAATGGATGGCGCACAAAATACAAGTAATCGGTAATGTATAACACTGACACAAATAACGTTCGAGCCCTTATTCGGTTGGAGAAAAGGGTAAGTCTTTGATCTGTGTGTAGTTTTGTTCGAATTTCATATCCATTTTAGGTCATTTACTAATGCGTCTTTGCGTAGCGACTGCGCCAACCTAAGCGCATGTATATGTATATAAAATAACGTTTGATGAATGTGCATTTCAGTTTGCTAAGTAAAAGCCATGCAGATTTAATCATCAGAAGTACCTGGTCGAATCTTGTCGAGAATAAATTCAGAGATGTGACAATTGCACCGTTGGGCCCGAGTTTATACTGTTTCATCACTTCTTTATATTTAACAGTGTCCCGGATGTCAACATTGACTGGATACGGCACCTCATGACAAGCCGGGTCAAGGTTTATCACGTACGGACGTCGCTTTTGGGCATAAAGATGAGCTGTCACCCGTTGAACCCAGCTCGTTTTGCCGCTCCCGGCCATCCCCAACACAATGAGCACTGTTGGCAACTTCGCACCGTCGTTCCTACTGTCGCAGGAATTTGGCAGAGTTACAGCTCCTGCCATGATAACTTCCTTGGCTAAACCACAACTTATCTGGAAGGAGCTCAATGGTTGGGGTACTTTTACCTCACGCAAAGTTTTTTGACATGAATTGTCAATTTTTCCACCGGCAATGTTTCTTGTGTATAACACCACAAGCAATAGTCGTTCTCGAGCACACTGAGAAACAAACAAATACAGTTGCAGACGATACAACATTGGAGAGGGAATTTTTGTTTATGAAGGAAAAAGCAAACAGTCAGAAATGGGGGCACGGCAAGATCAAGCTACAAAAAAGGTCGTAGAATTCACCTTCATGTCAGCTGCATAGAAGAATTAGCTTATCAGTATGTCTTACATAGACTGCACGTTCTCAATGGCAAAAGGTATCGGAAGACAAAAAGAGCGCGGTTGAATTTAAATATCAACAAATTGCCAAACCTCGCAAACTTTTTCTTTTGATTTATTAATTTTTTTTATATTGTTACCTTTACTTTATCTTATTAATGAAGATTAGAAATTAGGTCTAAATGCTATCGTAGCTTTTATAATGACTAAGATTTAATCTAAATTTACATAAAATGCAATTTAGCGTAAAGCTAAAGCCAGAAAAAGGTCTGGTAATAAAATAGATATTCGTAGTTCATAGGTTTTATATGTAAGGTATTTAATTAAAGGTTAGTATGGCTCTTGCTCTTACACAGCTCTTATAAAATCGTTATAAATTAAACAAGGCATTAACTAATTTAGTAATAGCCCAATCGAAATTATAAAAAAAAATCGAGACTGCACCTGCTAAACCCTTTTTTCTCTTGCATCGCTTCCAGCCTCCACTGTGGCGTCACGATTGAAGACAAGTAATTCGATTTTTACGTTACTGCTTCGTGGTGGCTACTTTCAAAGGCGAACAGAAATGTGTCAACGTCGAATTTTGAATTTAAACCATAACAGTTCTTAAATGTTTTTGGGAAACATGTTACTGTTGTAGCATCACGAGGATAGGAAGCATCACGGCTTAGGAGACGGTAACCATACTCTAATTTGTGGTCGGACACGTTATTCGTTATGCTGCGAGTCCTTAAGAGGATTAAGTAGGTAAAAATATGCTGGTATAAGAACGTCCCAGTCCACATAGGAGACCTATAATAAAGAACACCTCACTGTATATTTGCTTCAGTGGGATGGCGTAGGGACAACGCAGAAGACTCGAAATCATAGAGCTTTCTGTTCTAATCCCATAGGGTACATACAAATGAATGCAGTCATGTACTTGCAATAAAGTTATCATTATGGGAGTCCCGAGAGAAATCGGCATTAAATTGTATAGAGAGGGGAACTCTAGCGTAACTATACTGTAGATATTCTAGAGACAGAATTTCAAGCCGTATGATTATCTAGGGCCAGATAGTTTTATAATAACTTAGATAATATAGCCATATATTCACATGATTATCTAGGGCCGGATAGTTTTATAATAACTTAGATAATATAGCCGTATATTCACAGATATATATCTGGTCCAGTAGTGTCTAGATGGTCCTAAGCCACACACGTATGCCGCTTTTGGCCAGAGTAATTCAGCACAGTCCATTGCTTGAATTTACTCCGTCAGTGTCACGGGTATTACTAAACTCTGTTCGCATCTATAATGAGATCAAAGTCAAATGAAACCGAGTATTACTTGAAGAATTTATGTCTGTTCAGCAAATAATAGGAGTTTTCATAATTTTCTGCTTATATATATACATGTGTCTGATTAAGGCGAATAATACCAAAAACCTAACTCAATATTTATATGGTTTTAGCCCAAATTTCGTGTTGACCCCAGGAAACGTCAGGATTTACCTTAAAAGATAGCTGATAGTATTTTCAAACGCCTGTTTCATTGAAGAGATGCCAACGGTTAATGTTTAAAAAAATTCTCGACAGTTACATTGCATCTGGGTAGATATTGTACTATAGCTATGGTATATATTTTTCGGGAATTTCAGCCTTTTGGCATACGTGTTAAGAAAGGTGGATTAACAGGTTTATTTTAAAACCTGGGCTTGGGTTGAGGCTGTTTTTATCCACAGGCTAGCTTGTGCTAAAATGATCGTTTAGCATATTCTGATGCTGTTCAGTAATGTAAAAAGGATTCCTTCTTAGTTTCAAGGAAAGCAGTATTTCATATCGTAATTTTTAGAGTATCTAAGTGTCACAATAACCAATGATGTAGCAAAAAGGTTTTAGTGTGGTTTATTCCCATGGAAAGGTTGCAACATTGAATAATTTTCCACATATCTACGATGGTTTACTAAGATCACACTCTAATCACTTGTAGATTCCAACGCCAGAACGAATGTCTAGGTTGCGTTTTAAAGATAAATACGTCTTTTGCACGAATCAATCAGTTGAAGTATCATCTTTAGCTTCCTACGTAAATAAAATCGTTTTTCGTCGAGATTGCGGACTCTGACATAGACATTGTTCCAGTTCTTCAGCTCTTCAGTCGAATTTTAGTTGTATTAGATATCCACTATCATTCCCAAACGATGACGATTCAGGCAAACCAACTTATTGTGGTTTGCCTGAATCGTCAGGTCTAGTGTTAAAGAGCTCATACAGCTCATTTTTAAGACCCTTTCTATTTGAAATGGATTGTCACGAATTTTATTTTTCTGTCGTCGGAAAAAAAACTTCGTCCTTTAGCTTTTATTAGGCCACCTGCCACTTTTGCCACGCGTGGCCTGACGCGGAAAAGGATTACTTTGGTTTGCTCACTGGCCTTCTTTATTGCATAGCCTCGTTCGCCAATACAATTAGGCCATATACGGATCCCTGTCAATCGTTCTGTTTTATCAGGCATTTCTTAGTGTATAATACTGTTTCAGCGCTATCAAACGTAAATCGTTATCCATATCCATATAATGATATATCTGAGCACCTGACCTAGGCGTATCTTTCGGAGCTACCTCATATCTTTTCCGTACCATATTGATGCAGAGCCACCATTTTGGTCACACGTAACAACGCCTTGCTATGAACGTGTGTTGCCTGACTCTGAACGAAACGCTAAAAACAATGGGAAGTCGTTTGCTTATGCTCTTTACTCACGTATTAGGGGGCGCTTTCAATGAGATCCCATCGGCTCAAGATCTCTGACGACAGTATAATATTCGCAGCCCGTCTTTTCGTTAACAAACTGCTTGCCATCCAAGGTAATTTAACAGACCACTTTCGAGCAGTCTCTTCAATTTAGTGGTTGTTCTCTATATCGTGTATAACTTCGTCAGCTTTCTCGACCTTCGTCATAGACTTATGCAGTGTAGGTGTCGATAATGTGTTAAGGCTATTCATGCATTACAGCCTCAGCCCTCCAGATAGGATTCTACTAACCACACAACGAAATTATAAAGTGGTTTGTTAAGGGGATTCAATGCTTTCGTGGTATGTGGTAGGGAGAAACAAACGGTGAATAGGGAAATAAAAACTTGAAAAAAGACTTCACTTTTTGACCAATCTAATCTAAAATATATAACCCTGGTATGACCAGTATGACTTCACCAGCATGGTTCTCTGTAAACTGTAAAAATCGATGTGGTATACATAATTTTTTTCATATGAAATTTATATGCCACTGTGAAAAGTATTTTGTTGTTATGTCATATGGATTACTGGGTTCCAACCTTGCAAAACGCCGATTAAACTTTTTTTATTAGGGACATGTTACGTGGAACATCCGATGCCACAAATACAAAAAAAGCCCATATGTGGAATTTTTGTGAGTACGACAGTTGATTTCTATGTCTGACAGGGTACCCGCCAAACTTCTAGGGCAAACTAAGGCCCGGAAGGCCGAGCGTAGGTCAGGTGTAGATGGAAATTGAAGTTTGTAGGCGCCCATTTTTATATAAAGGAAGAACAAATTAGTTTTGTTTTGCCAAACTACTGGGCATACGGGTCTTGCAGTGTCTTTATGCTCATGAAGACGCGGATGCTCGATAGCATTTCCTGAAATGATTAATTTGATCTTCTTCAAGCGAACGCGGGCCCAGTAATATTCTACCCACCAGCTGCTCAAAATGCGAAATATTACTATGTTTAACAGGTCACTACAGACCTGTTAATGGTCTAGTGATACACAGGACGGGGTTCATCTCTTAATGATAAACTAGGGAACCACTGCGCGTACATGAGAAAAAGCCAGCTGGAGTGTTAGTTAGTATTGTTGCTTCACATATAGGGAGCACAAGAGGTTATATTTCTCGTTATTATAAACGCTAATAAATTAGCGGTATTTAATCAATTCCATTATTTATCGAGTGTTACAGAAAATGGTTAGATCCAGAAAAGGTTGTATTTTTAACAATGAATTAGATGTACTTTTATTTTTTAGTTGCGCAAGATAACTCCACGTTTTTGGAATTTGTAATGCCCAAGATCCGTCCTACCTAATATGCACTCATAGTGGGTCAATGCACCGTACTGTGGATAGACGATTAGTTTTGTATAGCCTGTGCGATAGTATATGTCCTTATGCTAATATAGAAGTTCAGCTCCAATTAACTATTTAATGGCCTGGTGTCCTGGCAGATCGGTGTTTTCTGAAGTTTTGTGTCGCCAGTCTCTGCGACTAGCGCGTGTTAGCCACGGACATGATGTCCATTGGGATAATCACAAAAACAAGCCATCTCAGTAAATTTTTCGTTTGCCTATATTTCCTTGCCGCTATGGTCCCCTTCCTCCCCTAATACTGGAACAGTTATTTTCTCAACCCTTATTAGGACCACCTCTGGTGGGATTAGTGGCCCATTTTAACATAGCAAAGCAAGTTAGCACTACAAAGAATCATGCTAGCTACGTTTTCATAATTAAACTGCAAGCCTATTTAGAAGCTGTCGAACACTATTCAGTCTGTATATTCAAACATCCATAATATACAAAGATCATTCATGCTCTTGTGAGTGATGTAATGTATTTACATACGATACTTGTTTCATGGGATCCAATATGACCGGCTCATCACGTTTCATATGTACTTGGAAATGCGAATATTGATAAACAACGTTTGATGTGCCTAGCCAGCTAAAACTCAGACTCCGGATGGCAGATACAGGAAGTCGCTAATTAAGACCGCCGACGCATATATATATATATATATATATAGTGTGCGCGTATAACATGTACCGATGATGTCAGATTGTTTTTATGTACTCGTTATTGTGTATTCCTCAAGTGCTGTGTGCATGGTATTAGACAAAACGGACGCTATCAACAAGCAGTACAATACAAGTGTCTAGGGAAGATTTGCTGGTTTCCAGGATATTCAGCTTGCTAGTGTGACATGTTCTTTCGCCAGTCGCCCCGAACCCAGCAACCGAGGAATGTTCATTTCGAAACCCGTTTGGTCCCATGATGTGGGCTGAAATTATTCGTAAGAAGCTTAAAGTTCGCTTTACCTGTCAGGACCAAGCCTCGCTGTGTCGTTAACTCAGAATGGCCGCTCGTGTTTATACGGGTAGACACGCATGATAATATCGTACATACGCGTTTCCTTCCACTCGTTGCCCATCCAGTTGCACAGGGCCCATAGAACGCGCGACATTGTGCATAAAAATACACGTTTGGCATTCACAAACATATGGTTCATTCCCAATTTTATTAAAGCAGATGATCACAGATCACGTGGCAAGAAACATAACGAACATAAATATTCATTATGTTTCTTGCGTCGTACGAAAAGGTACTCGACTTTACCATCAACTCTAGGACCTGTAAGGCTTATGTATATATTCCGAAAATAAATTAAAATGTGCAAAAGTGTTGAAATTAAGTTGTAAGGCTGTATGGGCTAAGTCAGATGGTGCAGATAAGCCACAGACATGCTGATTACTGCTTTCATGAAGCTTGGCACTTGCTATTCTTGTTCCGCTAACGGCACATAACAAACGTTCGTTCAATTGGTATTGCCTACAACAGCTAAAGAAAAAAACCTGTTATGTCTATCGGACACAATTTATTCGCACTTCCACTTCTTCTATGGACGCCGACATGGCCTCTGTTTTAATTCAAATCAGAGAGTCAATTAACGACTGTACCTATGTGAGCCTTTAGAGAAATTCGGTAAAACAACTCGCGATAAATGCTTTTAAAGGCGGCATATGCTCAAAAGTGGGTTACGCTTCCCGTTCGCGAACGTTAGTCAATCAGTCAGGTGTACGGGTAATTCTAATCATACGCGTGTGTCTGGCTTGAATGAAAAAAAGAATATGACATAACAGCCAAAAACGATGATAGCACCCTTAAGCTCGGGTTTAAGGTGCTAAAAGGTGTTTTATCATAATACGAAATACTTAGTCAGTACCTAGACGAAACGAGGGGTTTGAGCCGCTGCATACTGCTTGCCCCGTGTAGCTCAGATATTGAACCCTAAGCTACACGGGGATTCAATCTCTACAGTTGAAACCAAAGACTCCACGGCTCTGATGCATTTCGTATATTGCTTGTAGAACGACAAAAGAACTGGAGCATTTCATCTTCTCAAGCTGCTGTACATGCAGGGTTTGCCCAGCTTCAACAACTAGGCCCAGCAGACGAAGAGAAAAGAAGTTTGTGCGACTGGGTTATTCCAAAAACCCAACAGATTCAAACCGGTAAGAGAGGTTTTACGCTTGCCTTCGGCGGAATGCATTTGAAGATATGGCAGCAAAAGTGGCTTTGAGAAACATCTCGTACCACTCGGGTCGGTTTCAAAGCATTCGCATTTTTAGGCATAGGACATATATGGCAATAACTCGTAGCACGAATAAAGACAGCAGAATTTCTAGTCACTACAAGAAGCGAACTCGAATGGCTTCTAGTCGGCGGTAACGTGTAGGTCAGGGAATTGTTTCGAAAATAATAAGTAAACAGTTATTCGCAAAAAGATATTAGAAAGAATACTATTTATATATATTATATAATATTTTTTCTTTACAAATTTTGTGGTATAGTTCCAGTAATGATTCGGGTCATCTAACCGCCTAAAATATGAAAATCTAAACAGGGTTCATGTTTACACAGGAGGAATGTATACGATGGGATGGTTTTACACGACGAAAAATTGACAACGAATATGCTAAAATAGTGTAGGAACAATAAGCTAAAAATAAAATAAAATGGAAGATGTATTTTTTGCGACCCGTAACTTGAATCGTTCACTTAAACCAAACAAAACTGGTTTTGTGGGCCACTACACCTATCAACACTATGTCTTGCATAAACTTCATTCTCTGTCGGTCCGGATCTAGCGAGCAATCTGTCGTAAAGTACGCTAACCCTACCACCGATCAAGGTGGTTGAAACCGTTCATCTACTTTTTTCAGTCAGCTTGTGTTGCATGGGGTTCCCAAGTTGGTTAAGATACCGGAGACCTAAGGTTGCTAGGATTGCCTAAAAATGCTGCTGATAGGTTCAAACCAAGTCACCTACCGAAAATGCGGACTGCTTCGCAATCATCTGGTACACTTGAAGTCAATCGTTCTATAATAAGCCGGTGTTATTGGAAAGCCTTTTATAGGCGGAAATATTCTTTTACTGTCCTTAGAACGGCCTGTGCAAAACGTGTAAAGAACAAACCCTTTTTTTCGGATTCTCGCAAAGACAACCTGTAGAAACCGAGCGGCACATATGCATAATGGTTTGAAGTTATTTCAGGACCTTGGTACCGCCATTGTGATTTGCTGCCACAAAGACATTGACGGATTAAAAACGGAGAAAGTGACGCAACTTGAGATGAGGAATAGCACCTCATTGACAAAAAGGCGTGCAAACAATTATTACTGCGATACTAACTAGACTTGATCGATGAAAATATTTCAATTTCCTGATAATCAGCTTAATTTGATAAGGCAACCACCAGATAAGCTATTTGCAAAAACTACAGTGCGCGACCAAAAAGGTTGCCAACACAGTTGACACTGTGACCGTTACGTGCGTTGTGTAGAGGATTCTGAGTAACCTGTTTTGTTGTCACCGTCACGTGGCCAGATGTGACAGAAGCGAGGGATTATTCTGAAACTTCTCAGCAAATATTATTGTAGATAAAATAAGCAGATGTTGTTATTATATATACATACACACAAAGTGTCCCAAAAATGTCATTTCCTATTATTTTTTTTTTTGATTTTATTTGATATAATGAAAGGTCCGAGATTTTTTAATAAACATTCTAAAATACTATTAAAAGTGCAAAAATATAGGAGGAGTACAAGGACAATATTGCATTGTTATGAGAATAGTACGTAGAGAAATATGAACAAATTGCACCGTTTCGAAAAATATTGCTTGGAGTAAATAATCGCGCTTATGGGAAACTGTAATGGGACAGGTTAGACAGGAGCATCATGCATATTTACCAGGAATTATAGTATGGTACGATATCTCAGATTAGACTAGTTAAAGCTTTTTCTTTGACAGTGTCGATTACCTGAATTTTTTTGCAAGAATCTGTTTTACCACTCATTTGGGAGGCTTTGGTGGCGAAATTTTGTACCTAATAGTACAGGACACTTGCTCACTAACGTGGTGATAAGTCTCTCACACAGATGAGTTCGATAAATAAATTCCATCCTTCTGATCCTTCGCCGCCTTTTAGACCTGACGCCAGGCGACGATCTCTGCTTAAGATGATGCCTCCGTTAGAAAACAGTCGACACCAGATATGAATGTGCCACAACATGGGCGAAAACATTTATTTCGATTCTTGAGTAAATAGTTTACCGTCACAAGCAGTATACAAACTAGAACGGTAATGATTTTGAAAATCTACAGCAGGAGGAAGCTTCATATACATTTCTCTGCAGTTTATCTTTTGCCAGTTATCGAAAACAAGAAATATATTCGCGTAAGTGGTTAGGTCGTTCATGTTATTATATATTTTTAATAGTTATGATGTTCTCTTAATAAGTAGTGTAATTACCGTATAAAATATATAATGTATTGGTGAATTAAAGTAGTAGTTCTTGTCCGCTTGGGTGAAATATGGCAGACTATCGTCAAAATACGATGAAGCTCAATCGAGAACGGCGGGAGTGCATAATACTGAGGCTTAGGGGTATATTTAGTCGGCGGAGTACATTTTAAAAATATAATGCCGAGGCTCTAATAGCCTGGAGGCATTGAATTAGCCCCAGGCGTGATGGTGGCACAATGAAAAAGCAAATTCTCTTGAAAGGGAGCTCGCTCCACCAATTTATATAAAAATTACGTTAAATATTAACGATGACAGCAAACGTGAGCAAAGTGCAGGGACCGAGATGGTTTAGAGTTAGCCCCCCCAGCAAATCGATAGAACTTGCAGTTTTTCTTTGTAACTTTGCGGTACTTTTTCACAAAAATGCCGTGCTCGACAGCGAATTTACCGCCAATAATAGCAACGTGCCCTGTGGCAAAAGATGCCAGACGTGTATTTTATAAGATACCTAGTATGTTACCTAATCGCTATACTTGAGTATAAACGAATAAAAGTAATCGTTGTCTAGCTAGTGGCATTGACTGTATAAGTGAGAAGATGACATACAATCTTACCCAAAAAAAAGAAAAGATCTGTTTATTTGGTACTACTGGTACGTGATTCATATCTCTTACCGTAGCATTTTGCAGAAACTCTACGCTGTAACAGTTTGTTAGTAAATGCCTTTACAAACTATTATTTCACATTGCTAATAACAAAGCTTTTCTAAGCGCAAAACTTGATTAGACTCAAAGTTTCTTACAGCCGTAAATCGAAAGCACGACTATTGAAGTTTCTATAATAACAATAACAATAGTATTGCAGAATGACGTTCCCTATGAAATAAAAAATTTGGCCACCGCGATTTGTGCTATCATGCTGCATGAGACGCGTTTAAGACGTAAGTGTTACAGCGGCTCTGTTTAGGTGCATTACTTGGTGTCATTAGTGCGCGTGTAAGCTTCACACATGGTCGGTCCTTCTTTGACAAACCATACCCTCAGGGTATGATAGGCCAAACTGAACCAATGAAGTCATAATAGGCGCTCATGGAACATTCTCGATCGGGAACCCCGAAGCATCTGGTGTGACGTGCCTGACTCAGTGTGTCAATGCGCACTTTGACTCGGGCAGAGGCACGTTCTTGAAACAGGGCATCAAGAAGCTTCGTCTGCCCACGCCTGAACCACCCTAGCTGAAAAATAGGAATACTTTCTTTAAGGTAGAAAATGATTATTTCGTTCAGTGCCCTCATGCGCTCGTGCGACATTATTGTTACTAGCGAAACACAAGACAAGTGGACTTATATCTACGCTATTGAGACAGCTACAGCTTGCAGTACAGTAACCGTCACCGTAGCGTTGCATAATACCGCAAGCAGTATTGAGTCCTCGACGAATATATTACATGTATATATCTTTATACGTACGTTTGCCTATTTCTCGTACGTAATGTGGCCTTCTGTAGATTAAGAAAAAGAAGTTAGCGCGTTTCGTTATCGCAGCTTTCATACTTAGGTAGGAAGGGCCTCTTCTCTGATTGGGTCTTCAGGTCGAATCGACAAATGGTCGAAGTAAGAGCGCGTGTCGTTTCGACAATATGCTCTGTTCAGATTGGTATCAGGCAATGCAAGCTGGCAGTGGAGGCCTGTAAGGTAGTCGAAGTATTATAGTTAAGGTGGTCGTGTGGCCAAACTGGTGATCAAATGAGCCGCCCGCTTTAGACCGTTGCCCGGTAAAGTAAGCGAATGTCCGCCCACTGAAGGGGCATGGGAATAGTTCGAGCTCGTACTTACATATGTGACTGTCTGTATGATTTTTTAGTCTATGTTCGTAGGTGTGCGTCTTTTCGGGTGTGTGCATTAGCATCATTACTGTTGGAAACGATGCCATAGATATTGTCTCGGATCAGGCCAGCAGTGGTCGATACTTGTTGATCCATGGGGTCCTCGCGGTCGAACTCCGATCCAGACCCGCACTGCCCACCCACTAACATACCATGCAAACGGGCGGTTCATTAATTTGAATTATCTAACCTCACATCTATAGCCAGGCCGCAGTCGTGTTTCCGCTTTTGCATTGCGCCGTTATTGCTGCTATTGCTAAGCCGGCTTGGTGTCCATCCAGATTTCGTTTTGACATTCTATGCTATCACACCGACTACCACGTTGGATCGGAGTGCGCGCCGAACGACCGCTCACGCCACTCGTACTGCTTAGCCTTAGGCAGGCTAAGATATGATATTCAACTGTCGATGCATTTTATGCATCCGTGTTACAGGCACAGCGGACGGACATAGGGCTGAAGCAAAGTTTTGTATAATCTTAGAGGTTGCCTTATAGCTATATAGAAAAGTTAATGGCTGATGAACGGTTGGATTGTGATCGTACATCAAATTTCGATTGTTGACTTATTTATATTCAGATGACGAAGTCGGCGACGACGCATGGTCGGACATTTCGTCGGACATTTCTTTTGCTTTTTCATTCTTCTTCTTCTCCTCGGCTTCCTTTTATCCAGCTTTCGGTTGCCCTCGTTGTTGTCGGCCGCTCGCGTTACTACTTTGGACTCAATCTTTTTAAAGAAATAGATTTCCAGTGATTCCTTTCTTCGGGTTCCTTCAGGCCCAGCGGCGCTGTCGCCACCGGCGCGTCCTCCTTCCGTCTTAAAATCGTCCGCCGCCCTCGCCCTCGTTGATAAGCTGTTTGTTATCTGCAACAGCCCTAGGATTCTCGATGCAGGCGGTAAGCTCTAGGTCCCTGATACCTTCGTACGCTTTCTCCCTCTTCGATACCCCCTCTCCCTTTTCCCCTTTCTCTCTATCTATATCTGTCTGTCTGCTCTCTCACTGTCTCTCCATCTTGCTCACACGGTTAACACTCGCTGTCGTCCCGATACGCCTTTCTTAGCTGTACCTCGATTCGCCGCGGCCGCCCCGCTAGCTTCGCTCCGCTCGGAGCTCCTTTGTCCGCCATCTCTCGTCAACAGCAGGACTCGATAAGTCGTTCCCTGTCATTCACGACGGGTATGGGTCGGCTGGGCTGGGCTAGCCCGGGCCGACAGAGGATGGGATAAGGTGGGGCGACTCAGCTGCACCGATGGATGGGGAGAGGGAGCGGGCATGCGGCCGGCCGGGGCCGGCCGGCCGGCCGACGAGTGAACCGCCGTAGCGACTGCGTGTACCACCAGCCCGAGGTCTCTGCGAGTGCGTCGCGGCGGGCGAAGTAGCTGGCTGGCTGAGTGGGTAATGTTTGTTGCGATGCGTCATCGGCGATGACGCCGATGACGATGGCAACAACAGCGACTGTAACGGCAGCCGTAACGCCAGTGCGCGGCCAAACGAGGAGGGCTTGCCTAGTTGCCTCCCTCCAGGCGGCTGCTGGCGCCTATTGTCGGTTTCCTACTTCTGCTACTGCCTGCAGCTGCCCACTGAAGCATTAGCGCCAGCATTAACTTGGCTTGTACACCTGCGTCGTGTACGATGTACCGCTGGCGGCGGTGTATGGCCCAGCAACGATGTACACTCGTTGCTTCGTTCCTTCATATCGTTGCCTTGCTTCGTGTACCTTGGCCAGTTGGACGCCGGTGAGTCTTTCGGCTCGACACGGCCTCGGCATTGCCACCAACAACAACAGCAGAAGCTTTTTCTCCGTGTGAGTGTGTATCTTTCTGTGTGAATGGGTAGCATACCTATGATAACTACCTAACTAGGTACGGCGGTAGGTAGACACAGCCTGGCAGCCGAGGCGAACAGGTAGCAGCCAGCGGCTCTTTTGCCTTGCGTGCCGTTTTTTCTGCCGCTGCTGCTGTGGAGCACAGGCTGCAGAATGCCGACTCCTCCTCGCCTGGCTAGTCGCCCGCCTGTTTCGTTTCTTGCCTGCTTGCCGCTAGTGGGGCTTGGCAGCGTCGACCGTTGCCCATTGCCAGCGGGCTTCGTTCGGAAGAGGAATGATGGCTGCGCGGCTGATGCTGCTGGTGTACGAACCGACGAAACACGATGCGCTAAATGTGGATACGTGGGAGGCTGCTGGCTTGAACAAGGTAGCAAGCAATTCGTAGGCTGCAAAGGTACGTTGCCTGCTTTGACTTGCGTCTGCTTGAGGAGCCACGAAACAGCTAGCTAGAGCTCGACGTAGAGGGAAAGCAGCAAAGTTACAGAGAGGGAGAAGAGAAGCCAGGACAAGAACACTGAAAGGCTCACAGGGCGAGTGGCAAAGAGGCTCTGCAGGACGGCAGGCTGCAGCAGGAGCAGGGTTGGGTAGGGCCTTTTTCGGAGGGTGAGGGTGAGAGACCCGTCAGGAGAGAGAAAGGGAACCGTGCTGGGAGAGGGGACGCTTGCCCCTGCCCACCAAGCGATCTGACCACCCCGGATTCCACCCCGGCGAATTCCGAGTCCTTGGCTAGCCTGTTGCTTCGCGCCGCTCTGGACTGGAACTTGTCGTGCCAGTCGCCGCTTCGGGGTTCGTGGTCCCAGCTTGTTCGCTTGTTGTAGAAGCAGCGACTGTAGTAGTCGTGTAGTAGTAGTTGAGATGGTGTTCGTCGTGGTCGTGGTGTTATCTCCCTCCGTGCGGCCTCCTTCGCAACAGAGGTAGCAGTTGTGCGCTAGGCGTCGTCACCAACGGCAAGCGAACGACGAAGAGGATGAGTGGTTTTCGTTCATCAAGCCACCAGCGTAATTATATGTTTAAAGGAAACCGAGAGGACGAGAGAATACTAGAACATCAGGACGCTGCAGCAGGACCTATAATGTAACACGTCACCTGCGTCAACAGTTTGGCCGCGGCCGCCCCAGTTGCCCATGGGCGTACTCTTACTGCTAGCTTATGCGCTTCTATTGAAAGTAGTCTTAGCGGCTTTAGTATTAATGATATCTTGATACCGCTCAGATCCATAATAATAATAGCGCTAGTAATCGTCAACGTATCGCGGTCACCGTCACGTTAGGCAACATCGACTTGCTCATAAGAAGGAAGCGCGTCCCGAAAAACGCCTGTTTCATCAGGATCCGGTCAGTTCATACGATCTAGTGGCTGCCTCTGAAAAGAAGTGCAACAGGCTGATGGGCCAGGCGAATCTAACTAGTTAGTAGTGCCCTGATAAGAGCATCACCAACAATATAATTGCCAATATCAGTCTGTCCCTTTATTTCGAACGTCAACGTCAGTGTTCGTAGTCAGCCACCCTTCGTGTAGCAAACCAACCCAATTATGCCGGCCAGCTAATTAGCCTACGCTTAACGTCCCACCATCGATAAGTTTGAGAGGTAACACTCACAGGTCTATGGCGGAAACATCGACGTGGCGCCGGCTGCTACGGTTTATATTCGACCCAATGGGTTCTATTGACGTTCGTGCTTTGTGCCCAGCACTTCTCTTCAGGTGGTCACTCGTAGAATGTACGGACGACATGCTACTATTCCCGTGTGTACGTGGCTCTATTGATGTGAACAGTCTTATGTCAGCAGGTGAGAGAATAGCGGTAGGTTTCAGCGTTCGATTGTTCCTGCTACTGGTATTATAAGGACTGCCGCTTATTTTCCCCTTACGCCTAGCTCGCCCTCGTCGGCGACTCTACCACAGCTCTCATTTGTAGGCCCCTGCCGACTCCTTTGTTCAGAGGTTTATCGCGATGTCCGCGACACATTAGCTAATTCAATGGTAGCAGCAGACGTTAAGGTTGAAGCGGTCGTAGTCGCAGTGGCGATGATAGCACGGATGTCCACCTCTCCAGTTTAGCTCCCTGAGCTTCCCTACCAATAGGCCGATTAGACAGTTACATTTTCTGAGTACCAGGTCACTCGCTCGCAGATTTAGCCGCTCCTGCTGTCATAAATTGTCAGTTTGCGGAGGGCACCACTCCTGCATTGTCTTCGAGAACAAAGTGAGTGCGTATGCAATTAGTGCGCGGTTTGATGAGCTGCGTGCGTGACATAACTATAAAGGTCGCTTAATCTAACTACCATATTTGCCATCACGACAACTTTTTGACTTCTTCTTTCAGTCGAGCGTTCACGAACCGGACACGAAAACACCATGAACCTGAGTCGCTCAGATTATAGCTTCAACCAAGTAGTCAACTTCTCAGTCGACCAAGCAAGTTATCAGCCGATCCAGTTCAAAGTTTTCCTTCAGGTAGCTATTTTAGAATTCGTTTTATCTGTGTATGTTTGTTTGTATTCTATCACATTTGATCTCTGTACTTTTTCTATTGTGCTTTCTATTTACTTTCGTACAGTTGTATACACATTCATATGTCTGTGATGACGATGACTGGTGCTTCTCTCATTAATTCAGCTGGTTCAAAGAAGCCCAGTGGTCTTGTGTCGTCTTCACATACCGTCTACATGGTCGGTCTCTCTCGTTGTTATACGTACTGTTTCCGTATGCATGCGACACACAAACATGCTTTACGTATTGCTTCCGCCGCCGCCGCCATCTATTCATACTTGTTGGTGCTTGTTGGAAAATGTGTGGCTATTTGCGCCATGTAACGCCACGTGTTAGCATTTAGTCGATTTTTATTCTAACGATAGCAGGCGCAACGATGGTATCTAGTCGTTCGGAGTTGAACCTGTAGAACTAGATGCAGCAGTAATAATAGTAGAAGCCGTTGCTTAGTAGGAGTCCCCAAGATACCGCTCTATATACCGCTCGTTCGTGTGCACCAGTGAGCGCTCACGTGTCTGTGCGCAGTTATTCAGTAAGGCTGTGTCTTTTTTCTTGTTCCTCAATGCTGTCCGCATGGCGCGTCTATATCGAGGAGACGGTTGCCCTTAACGCGCCTCTTACACCATGCACCTGTTTCCATGTACTCGAAATTTCTGCTGCTCTCATTTCGATATTCCGATGGCAATGCCCTCGACGTGCCGAACGTGCCGAAATGCGTCCTGTGTTTACGTAGCAACTTTAGCAATAGCCTAGTGTAGCTTGACGCGGGAGCGGATCGAACCGTCACGGCGTTTTCACTGCCTATTGCGCTAGCCTTCACTGTCACCCCACGCTTGTTTATATATCGTTGTTCGGTTTATCAACACAAAGGGCTCACACGAACGAACCCACGGTCCCCTTACATAGTCGCAGTTAACAGCCTTCTCCCTGCACGGTACTCCCCACCCTCACTTTTGTCGGTCTATTCCATTCGATCCTATACAGAACAACAGCAGCAGCAGCAGCAAGGTGTATAATAGCTGAAGCAGTCATTCACTGATTGTGTAGTGTTTATTGTTGGTCCCATTGCCTTTGTTATTGTTTCTCTTATAGATGACGATGAAGATATTGTCGCCTGTGTCCCCGGTACTAGTTGCGGTTCTAATCTTGTAGTAGCCGATGTTTATGCAGCCAGCAACGATCTCTGCGCAAAAGCAGCAATAGCAGTAATAACAGCAATAGGAGAGGCGACAAGTGTCCTGTCCAGTGAGTGTTAAATGAACTCAGCATTGGGCATTGGTTCCTCAACGTGACGGCTTTAATGGCTTCATTTTTCTCGCTGGGCGCTGTTGCGCCACAAATGCAGACAGTCGTAGCAACTGTAATGGTTTTGCCGCTGCAACTATTGGCAAGCTAGCACTGCTGGAGTCGCTTAAATTCATAAGCCCACTCCCTGTTTCCCGCCCTGGCAAACAGCCGAGGCAGCCTGCGAGTTAGACGGGGGGCAAGGAGAGAGCTGCGTAGTCTTCGCCGTCATCTTCAGCGCGTGCCGCTCCGGAGACCTTCGACAGGCTTCTCGGCCCCGACGGCTGCCACCGGTATTGATCAGCAGCAGCAGCAGCAGCAAGGCTACTGTTACCCTTCCCAAAGCCCTTTTGGCTCGATGGCGGTAGTGCTAGAAGCAGCAATATATGCCGCTGCAACGCCAGCGGTAGCAATGGCGGCCCATCTCCCATCAGCTTAGAGTAGCGGCAGCTCTCTTGACCGGACATTACGGAACGACGGAAGCAGAGCCAACCAGCGAGGGCCAGTCGGTCGTCCTGCTGCCTGGTCAGCCTTTGGAAGCTGCCTTAAGAAGTAGATACGGAGGCGAAGTGAAAGGACAGAATGGGACACTCGAAGCAACGGTGGATGGCTAGG